>NC_051181.1:155732555-156032555 GCF_013339695.2 Rhipicephalus sanguineus | reverse complement strand
TTACATTGCCTCCGTGATCGGCCCACCGGCCAACCCCATGTATTTTCTTGGTGCCTCATTTATTTACGTGGGAAAGATGCCACCCTGTTGGCGTTAGACTCGACACTGTTGCCAAAATTGCTGGGGTACACGCCAAATAATTATTATCCTGTTTTGCGGCTGCTGGTTGCTGCAATACCTTCTATTTTATTCACCGCTATTTCAAGTTCATGTAGGTCCTAGTTCACAGCCGACGTTTGCAGAACAAGTCCGGCAAACGTTACTGTATTTTCATTATTTTCCTAGGCGTCGCATGCTACTACATGCTCTGTCTCGTAGACTGGTTCTCCTTCCACCAGCAATCTCGAAGTGGTGAAGCTTTGGTGTATGAATTTGTTGATGACAGAGAGCGGCAAGTTCACTGGAATGCAAACGGAACGATAATTAAGGAGCATTAAAAAAAGGCGTCGCATTTGCTCACGTTTTGTGTGAGCACCAAACGAAACGAATGCGCTGAATAAAGAAACAGAAGCAGCGGCATTTGCCCGCTGAGAAGACCGATCAATACGCAGTGCGAGACAACTTGTCAAATGACATTGAAACGTACCCGAATTTAGACCGAAAAAGAAAAAAAAAAACACTGAATCGTCGGGACGGCAGACCACAAAGTTGCCATGCGCACGGAAGCCGCAGTTGTAGGGAAATTGTTTTTGAACTGCTCTGATAGCGTCCGCGCAACAGTAGTTGTTTGTTTACTCACAATTCTCATATTTTGCGGCCTAAAATTCACAGCGCGGTGCCAAAACGCGCTCGTAGCAAAAGCGAAACCATCAGACGAACATACATGCAGACGCTCATACATGCAGAGGCACCGTCAGTCGTCGCGAACCCGTGCGATCGCTAGCTTGAGGCTTCTTTCTGTTATGCTCCGTTTGGTTATACAGGCAGTCTACTCTAACGAGATATTTCACATAGTTTGCACTCAGCGAGTGACTACCTTTCACGCAAGAAGCCGGTTCAGGGGTCTCCAACGCGGTGACAGCGTGAAGCGGGTGCTCGGTTTTCTGCAAAGAGACAGCGACTGTACACTATCTTGTGCTTTCAGTTCGTCGAAAATGATTATTTTGACAGTAAAGAACACAGTTCATTTCGAAAGTACTGACAGAAATGCCCTGAAGGGCTTCCGCGAGGTGTTTTTGTAGAGCGCCGACAGCAAAACCTATGGGGAGCGCGCCGGCGGTATCCTGCCTAACACGCAATCGAGGCGCGTCCGATAGAGGGCGACTCCGTAACTCCTCGAGGCCAATAGTCGGATAGTGTGGCCCCGCCCGGACTACCCTACCCGGACGACCAAAGCGCGACAGCCGGTCGCCTCCGCGACTAAAGAAATAGTCCCGCTCATCCACTCGGCAGTGTTCTCCGAATTCAGGGTTGCCGGCCGTCCAGCTGATGACGTCAGTCTCGAGCGTGCGTGGAGGGGAGTGTGCGCCCATTGCATCCGCCGTTGAGGAGGAAATGCCGCAGACTTCTAATGTTGCATCCCACTGTTAGAACAGGCGCTGCGCCGTGCTCCCGACCGGGCTGCAGAAATTAGGCGCCTTTTCCTCTTCAAACCACTACCACCACCACTGTTAGAACACCCACGCTTGGTTGGAGGACAGGGGTGTAACCGGCGAGCGCGTGGTATGGGGGAAGATAGTGCGGCCGCGCTCTACCTCGCATATAATCTGCGGCGGGTCCAAAATGAGCAGCAGCGAGAGAGACAGAAGTGGGTTTTGGAAGCACTACCGCCACTTGCTGCAAGAGCGCGGGTTGGCCGCAGGGGTTACTGAAACATGGTAGGCAAAGCTGTGCGCACGTCTAGTGTCACTCACAAAGTGACGTCCGGCTTTGGAGTTAAATGAGCGAACACAACCCACGGTCGGAAATCCGCCTTTTTCATTTTCCTGTGCTGCCTCTCAACTTTTCTAGAACAGGTTCTATATACGTTGCTGCCTCCTGCCGTTTTGGTAGGGGCAGGGATAGCTGGTATCGCCAAAACAAAAGCCTCCGAGATCAAAAGGCGTTTCGCGACTTTTCCGCTAGGGGAATGGCGCATGCGCCGTGGCATCGTGAAAAAGGCGGATTGGGGAGAGGTATCGGACGCGTTACGCCAACAGCTCTACCAGCCCGCACCCCCTCTTCCCTTTATTTCTCTCCCGTGCTACCCAGTTATTAGAAATATCAGTTATAACAATAATAATGGGCTCGACTGTATAACTTAAATGGTGTATTCGAGTACGATTTCAAGATATCCACCAAATTCATGAGCTCATAGCTGTTGTTTGAAGTGATCAAGTTAAGATGAAAGAGTCATTAAACACTGCAGTCACGGCTTTTTCTTAAAATACATGTGTGGTGCCCCATTTTGCTTCTCCCTGAGCAATTTATGAGTCACTTTCTGCACTTTCAGCTCACCTGGCTGACAAAGCTCCGGGACACCGTAGACAGATGGAAAAGGACGCTGCAAAATACAGTGTTCCGAAACCAGAGGATACAAGCCAACAGTAGTGCACAGCCACCACCGAAGTAGGCCCAGGACTCCCTCACACTGCCCCAAGTGTGGGATCTCAGAACCACGTGTACATACACAAAAGGCACACAGGTGTGGCTTGTGCTGCTTGCACCAGCAGACGTTAAATGCACGAACTCCACAACCTGCACAACACGTCCTCAGCGATGTCGGGCCTGTGAGCAGTGGGCCACCGCAAAGTGTCTTGAGAACGTTCCCGGCGTTGTTCTCCCACTAGAGGTAGCGATCCACGTGACGTGGTTGTAACTGCTGCAGCTCCTGCTGCTCGAACATGCTGACAGGGGAAGCACAGCATAGCGTTTCTTACACGGCTCCTGTTGAGACCATAGCCTAGCACGGTGTTGCTCTACATTTGTGTCCGACGCATCTTGCTCCCATCTGCATTGGTTCACTGTTGGAGATACCTACTATGTTGCACACGCCACCCATCAAGCACTTGGTGTCGTCATTTGTTCTTTTGCATGTGTATATATGTGTATGTAAGCATGTATAGTCACACAATGTGCGCAACCGCGCAGGCTTCATTTCCTGCTTTGTTCATTATGGCGAGTGAAAACTTTCTTGAGAAAGGATAGAGTGAGTGAAGTGAGGGAGTGAATCGTATACCACTGAAGGTGCGCCAATGCCGCACTGTTTCTTGGTCATTTCCACTGAAATTGTTTTTACCTACACCCGCATCCCAAAAATACTTGAAGCAGGATGATGGAGCACAGAAGAGTTAGAATGTAAGCATAGTGACAGTAACAAGGAGATTCATATTCAGCAACATGACTGATGGTAAGATAGAGAAGATAATCAGGAACTGCTACACTCAGATGAAATTATACGTGGTATTTGCGATTGTCCATACTTCACAGAGGAGTTATTTGAACAGGGCTCTGGTAGCAAGAACTGGTGATGCAGTACGACCGGCGCTATAACATCTTATATGAGAGAACATATGATAGTGTCCATTTAATAGAGTCAATGTCACACCAAATCAAGGCGACCAAAGAACAAACAATGCAGAATGAACGTTCGTCGTTCGTGGAGGTGAATATAATTTCACGCAGAAGTTGCGACCCTTGCACATAGATAGAAACTAGCACATTGTTGTCATAGCACTCATTTTTTAAACTTCATTTAAATGATCATTTCTACTCAAGTTTTGAGATCAGCTCTTTGCTCGTGTATGCTTAAAAAACACAGTGGTCGTAGAAAGGCACCACCTATGGCAGCTCTACGTCCAAATCTATCCATACACTACAGGTGCAGAAACACAATCATGAAAACGAATTTCACAAGGCAAAAAGCACCAAGTGAAATAATTTTTCAGTAAAAAAATTGCTGCTATGTGATTTACTCATTCTCTTTCCATTTTGCAATGAATTCGGTGCCTTGGAAATTAAACTATTCCTTATTTTTATTTAGACCACAATGCAAGCTATGCAAATGTCGTGTTCAGGCTTGCTTTCGCCTCATTGGCAGGTGTGCACGAAAAATCACACCAGGAGTGTATCAGGTATAAAGTAATTGGACTTCAATCATTAACAAACATTTACATTGAAAAATTTGAAAGTTTTACACGAATGCGTGCTTTTTTTTAAACTATGCTTCGAGTTATTCTCGCGTATAAACCGCACCCTCAACAACGATTCGGGTAAATTTTCTAAAAATGATCTCCGCGTATTGCCGCGAAGCTGGCTTCCTTGCATACCCACGAAGCACTGCCGTGGAGCCACCTTTGGACACTGAAATTTGCTATTTTTGTTTAGCTCCAAAATTTCAGTATTTTTTTGTGCCGGTTATAAGCAGGAAAATTTTGTCGCTCATCTCCAGCTAGTTACAGTATAAAATTGAATCTGAAGCACGCCATTCTCTTTCATGCCCCTCTGTCATGAATTTACACTACGAAAACAACAGATTGAGAACAAATCTGATTCTGCAGTTGCTTAATCACCTAACGCAGGCAAAAAGTGATGCAATGCCATCTCAAAGCCACAGAGTTGCATGCAGTAAGGAGAGTCACTGTCATGAAATAGCCTGGAGCAAAACATGGGCAGAGATTTCATTTATATTGTATAGATTTATTCTCTATAAGTGAATTTCAACTGCAAGGCTAGCTTGAATGTACAGATGTACTAAACAAAATGTTGTTCTGTATCTGGAACACATACTCCTCTCTGCTACATCTGCAGTTACACAAAATCATTCCCGAGTTCACTGCTTTAAAGGGGTACTGACACAATATTTCGCGGCCGAGATCGCCTGCAGGATCGATTCCGGTGCACATGCGCATATCATCTGCAAAATAGCAACAGCGAATATAGCTTGGAAGTTATATTTTAAATGAATTTTGAAGTTTACGTGAGCGATCGACATCCTCGCGCGACTAATGCCTTCAAAGGGGACTCTCAGGGACCCCCTACTTCCCTCACGTTACCACGCTGCAACAAGTTATGATGACGTCATAGCCGCCATGCTTTTTTGCCGCGTTTGCTCCAGCAGCCTACTTCTCGGCGGCTGCTCACGAACCGTGTGGAAGTACGTCACAGTTCTGTGTGCTGACGTGATCGAGCGCTGCACCTGCTAGGTGGTGATAGTTGCACACGGAGGCTTGTTGTTTTTGAAACCGAAACTGACACTGGTCGGGATTGAGGAGCATGTAATTATCTGTCGCGCGTTGCAGCAAACGGTGTGCCGTGTTATGACTAACAGATCCCCAGCAACACACTGCAACAAAAAAACGCGAGGCCAAAATTTGTGTGTCAGTACCCCATTAACTTCCTCAACCCCGAGTGTAATGCTGTTTGTTTTTCCATACTGCACTCAACATTAACATGAACATCGTAAAATTTGCAGCCTGCCCACTACTACGGATCATGGTGTACGCATATGTATAACAAATATATTAGACGAGCTGAATGTCAGTGGAATATGGCACCATTGTCTAGAACACAAAAACTATTAATCTATGCTTAAGATTATTACAAGTGCACAACACTGAAACTATTTAATAAGCAGCAAACAGTCCTAATCAAGCCAGCACATATAACGTTTTTTTACAGCCGCTGTGGCATGTAGAAGTGTAGTGTTCTATAATTTATTAATGATATGAACCTAAGAGTGCATTTTTGCTGCAATCTTTCAGTTAAAACAAATCAGTGGTAAGCCAAAAATCTTCTTTTTTTAGTTCTCAGAATGAAAACACAGGTTGTTGTAACCATGGGACATTCTTGATTCACAACAGTGCAGCACATAAAAATGTCACATAGGTCTGCTGTTCCCAATGAATTGGCAACTTTTCTAACAACAGGCTTGTACGAAAGTTCCCAAGCTTAAATACACTGAAGGTTGTAGTCACTTTGCTTTCAAGTTTGCTTTCTTTTAAGGATTTAAAGACACAGTGAAGTGGGAACAAAAGAAATCGCCTGGCATGACCATATAAATCGATGCCCAAAAAGGCTTGACAAGGGTCAGCAGTATTTCCGAGTAAGTTATCAGACACACATACTGCCATAAAAGCGTGGGAAACATAGCTTATTATTTTATGTATTACAACACAACAATGAGATGTGAAGTATGAACAGCAGAAACTGAACACAGACACAAAGCATATAAATGCTTCATTGGCATCTGTACTTCATATGATGATGAAATCAGTCTTTTTTTTTCCTGCAAAAATAAGATGCTTGGCTTGCCAAAGCCCCCTAATAATCCAGCCACTCTAATAATCCCACTACCTCAAGTGTGATCTTCCAATTTCGTTTGTTCTCCCAATCTGAACACTGGTGTTTGATTGCTATGCGACAGTATATTGCATTTACACGGAACTTGTCAGGCAGGATGGTTACGAAGAGGTACGCACAGACGTTGCACCTGCAGTCATAACCAATTGAGTTTGTAAAAGCTAGTTATTGTCTGTACAGCATGTTCCACGTCCAAAGACAAAACACTGTGCGCCAGCCTGCTGTCTCGAGTTGTTTCTTTATGGACCCCCCTCCTTCGTTACACATATATGTGCATGAGTGGTTTGTGGTGACAAAGCCTGCTCCCGAGTACAGTTGTTTCTGGTAGAGGTTCGTAGGACACAATGGCAGTTTGTAACTTAAACACTTCTTTTTTTTGCCCCCACAGGGCAAAAAAAACTAAGACACCTGGCTTAGTACACAAAATAACCCGCTGAGAAATGTGATACGACGGTTTCTCGTCGAGAGAGAAGTCCTGCTGGTTATTTAACACATGAGGAAATCAAGTATACTTAGCAGCACAACCGCAGAATTGCATGTGTACATAATGCTGTAGCCATGTAGACTTTGGATGTACATACATAAATGTTACAGAGTGTGCATTTTGCAAACGAAACTGCAGCCAGTGCACCGCCACCCTGCTTTTTAAGCCATGCATGTCAGGGTGAAAATGTAAACTTTTGTTCATAACTTTTACTAGGTTTGTGCATATACACAAAGAGGTTGATCTAATTTACTTTTTCATTCTTTGAATACATCCCTATACTAAACAACTTGTCTAGGAGGCTCTGCAACTGTTTGTGCAGTGAAGTATGTATTGCTAAAAGTACCTAAAGACGAAATTGCAAGGACAGTTGCATGAAGCTATTGCACATTCTCCAAATGGTCTTCTCATTTTGTCATAACATAATATAAGCCCTAATATTTGTGGATAATGCAGCAACTGTTTGCCTAAATAAATTTGCCCAAATAACAGACCCATTATGTAGCTACCTTCTCTTATCAGGTGCATAATGTCTTCATGACACTGTTTCCCTCCCAGTACCAGTAGAAAAATAGAATTCACGGGAATAAAACTCGGGCATTGACATGTACAAACAAGCTGCATGGACAGAAATGAAAGGGATGCTCAGTGCAAAGCATCGTTACATTCTAGAGAAAATGTGCAAGCGCACATATTAAATGCTGCATGCTATTACTATCCAGTGCTTCAACTAAATTCGTAGTAAGAAAACTTCTGTGCCCGATTATTGATCTTGTCTTTCATCAAAACTTATGCCAAGAGAGTTTATTGTATTTGCAATGTTTTCATGACGCCATGTCATGCAGTTTATCTACGAGATGACAGAACCAATACAGTTGTAACTCACTCGTCCAGCACTGTTAGGAAAACCCATCTGACCCTCTGCAATAAATTGACGTTTATTTACAGCCAACAAGAGAAATGCTGCGAGCCTAACATATTTTTATAAATTTTCCATTCAAAAGTGCTCGAGACTGTACAACGTCATTATTGGATGCACGATTGCGCAGTGCCCTATATCATGAATAGTAAGAGGCTCTCAAAGCAGTACATTTCTGTACCAATATCATTATTTAAATTTCAGTAGTATAGTTTATTAATAGCAGCATAATGGGACACTACTGTTACTCCACCTATTGTACTTTGACAGCTCTTCAACACTTAACCGTAGGGTTCAGGCACCATCTGGTATAGTTGTGTACCTTCACGCTTGGTTGATGTAACTGTGAAGCTCTTAACTACTACTTATAAAATAAGCCATTTTTTACTACTTTCAACACACTGCTTTTAAAGCTACAGGGCCTCCTAGGCAACAGTTCCAATTACAACCCTGATCCTCAAGTTAGAATTGAAATTTCCTTGGCTGCTTAATAGTTAAAATGCATTGCACTGTGAGCAAGTGCTGAATTTGCTTCCAGGCTGGCTGGAAGCAAGAGCATCCTCCGATCATCTATCTGTATAAGTTTTGGTGTGCTGCTAACCTGCAAGGGTGACACCTGTTGGGGGGTCATTCTCGTGTAAATATTACATGTGCAACAAGCACTTGCTAACCTCTCCAATGTGTAAATAAGCGCTTCTCACACACCAAAGCCAGTGTTGTGCTTCCTCGACTCACAAGGAAAAAGCCTGCACCGAGTGTTTTGTAATCGTCACTCTAGCATTGTCACTCGAAGTGCCCTGATGCACTCCCTCAAGCCACCCTGCCCTCATCTATCTATCCAGTCAACAGTCGACGAACACCTGTCAATCAAATCATGTTCTTCAGCAAACATCCTTAACTCCTAGCCTCGTGCACTACAGTTGAGACACCACATAGTCTACCACATTCAGCATTTTCATCGGTCACTGCAGACTTCAAGAGGACAGTGACAAATCCACGCGATGTGTAAGCTATAAAGGAAGGTCCATAATGTAGTCCACCTAATACTTACATGTTGCCGTGAGCCCGGCTATTCTAAATGCAGAGCACCTAGATTATTTTTATAGGAACACAATTCCTGAAGAAAAAGATACTGTTGCTGTTAGTAAATATAACATGTTAGAGTCTTGATACACTTCTAAAAACGTGTTTTGATTCTACAGTGTTGTAACTTGAAGGCTGGACAAAGATCTTTTGTCTTTCTTTGTTTCCATTCTCTGAACAATACCTGAGCAGTATGTAATGTCCAGCTTTTCAAGGTTTCTCGTATAAGAAAACACCTTAGAAAGTGCCTGGTAATTGAGCTCAGAATGCCAGTTTCACGAGGACATGCCAAGAACATAGCAATGAGAAATGCTTATCTGGACAGATCCTGTGTAAACAGTGTAATATAACGAAATACGTTTCACGTTTTCGGGGAAGATCGCAGGATGTATCAGAAAGTTCAGAAGCTCTCATCTTCACTGCTGAAGTTGTAGCTTTAGAAAATGAGAAGTTCATACGCATCACACTACCGTACCTCTCACCCTTACACATGTGCCAATGCAAGCTTCATAATCCTGAACAGTGTTCATGTAAGAAAAGTGTACCAATTGTGTGAGCCCTTGTAAGCAGGCATGATACCACTTCTGCTGAAAAATGTGTGTGAAACAAGATGAGCTTAATGCTGCCTTTGCATTGTAGTTTGAAAAAAAATAAAACTCTCCCAGGTCAGAGCCACCAAATGGCAACCACAGTGGAGCGAAATACTTGTGCTTTGACATTTGAGCACAAGTTTTGATGCACCAAATGTTGCATCAATAAGAGACTCCAGTGCAGACATTTTTTCTAGTTAAGAGTGCTAGCTCGTATGCACTCAAATTGAATTGGGTGGCATTTCATGGTGCATTTTGATCACTACCACACTTCAATGCGGTTCTTGTCCATTCTATCCAAGAGAGACTAGAAATACACATCACTTGCAGCAATGCCAGATAAAAGATGTCGATTCTGTCAGCAACAGAAATGCAGTGTTTTCCGCAGCTTGCAGGACACAAATGAACCATGTTATCTCTGAAGTGGGCATCCTGCCAAAAGATCGTGCCACTCATCCATTTCTAAACTACATTTTTCTCATGCAATCCGAAATTCTGAATCACTCTGGAGAAATCGGACAAGTACAGCATTGCCATGCGGTATTAAGCACAAATTACGAAATGCCAACCAAGCTTAACATCTGACAGCAGATAGGATGGTGGTATATTGACAACAGCTACTTATACTGACCTCGCTTATCGACGCAACATAGTGTAGATAACAGTAATGGATCCTACCTGACACTGCGCGACTTCAATGGGGTCGAGCAGGTGAATTATTCTGCTCAGTACATAGTTGTACAAGAATAATGCATACATCCTTCATTAACACACGGACTGTGGAAAAGCTATAGTTTCCTCAACCATTGCAAGAGCTGGAGAAAGCGTTCTTGTAGAATAATCACCAATGTGTTTCATAGGGCCCTGAAATATCACGTGCCAATGTTGTGCTTTCTGTGGTTCAACTTTGTTATCACTGTTTTTCACGGTGTCTATGTGCCCAAGAAGACAATTGGAAAAGCGTCAGTAGAAGGCCAAGATGCACGGCTAAAGGTGAAGCGTAGCTATTTTACTATGTGCACGTAATTGAGCATCCACAATTGACTCCAACCATTGTTTGCAAGTGATGTTGCTGTTTGTAAATAAAAAAAAACATACCATTACCACTGACCATTTTTAATCTGTCATTGAACATGATTCGCAAACAAGACGATGATAATGCGTGAGTAAACGAGTCTTTTTTTCAACCAGAGAAGAACAGTCAACCTCACAACAGCCCTTGGCGTTTCAGGTCCTCGAATGTCTTCTTGTTGACGACATTGCCTTGTGTGTCCTCATATTCCTCCTAACAAAGAACAAAAGCATACTAGATATTAGCAAAAGCCTTAAGGAAGTCATATATCCTTAAACATATCCTTAAAGAAGCCATATGACAATATAAGAGTCATGTGACACAGCGAATCATGACCACCTCACCTCTGTGCTTGCCTGAAACCTCTCTTTTGACTTCTCATCTTTTAGCTTGTTCCACACTGGAAAAATAAAAAAAATTGCAAGCATCAGTGAAGTACATGTGAAACAGCTTCTCCACGGTTCGTGGTATGTTGCAAGCTACAAGAATCTTCATTAGCATCTCGTTAAATGGAACCTGAATAAACCGGGAAAGTATGTTCTATTTTAACTGGAGTTTCGCTTACTGAGAAATATGCATAGGGCTACGGCACTCAAATACAAAACCAAATACTAAAATACAAAATTAGAGGCAACTATTTCATACAAGCAGCTATTACGTTTAAACCCGATTTCCTTTCGCCAAGATTCTACTGTTTTCCACAGGTTGCCAACGGTCTGTATGTATGCTGGTCTGTGAGAAATTTGCAATCATGGCATGACATATGAACTGGATACTGCCCTACCTTCGACGTCAGTCTCAATAAATATACATTCATAGGTTTTCATACAGTAGCAATTCCATTAACATTCTTACAAATAAAAAACAATAAAACAAAAGGTATAAAGATGCCTCCTTATTTATGCTGTCTCACCACATCAACACATAGACAGCATGAATTTGCATGACAAATGCACATTTATACATCTTCAAGCAAGTCATTATCGAATAACATTAACCCCATGACTTTATATTAGGCTAACATTTGAAATAGCATGCTGGTAAGTGAAAACAGTTTAGAGAATGCAATGGCCTATTTTCACAAGACATGGAATCAGTGCTTACAGGTAAGTGCATCCTCAATCTGTGTCACGTTAGCAAAGTGAGCCGTGTTTGGGATCCCCAGGCATCGCATACCATGAGCATGGCGCCATTCCTGCAAAGCAAAGGTGTAGCTCAATCCCCAGAGTATTTCTCACAGCGGTACATGTCATGATCAAGATGATTGCTTTTTGGGAGAGCGACGGGAATTGAGGTACAATGACCCCATAAGTGGCAGGACCGGTCCACACGAAAGTAGGGCGAATTTCTCCTTAAAGGGACATTAAAGAGAAAAACGTTAATTTTTATATTAATAAATTAGTCTTTCACAATTCAGAAATCCCCACGCTTGCTGCGAGAAGACACCTGGTAAGCAAGAAAACGTGCAAAAAGAGAATGCCTGTGGCGATGCCACCTCGAAATTCCCGCACCAAACGCCATGACGTCATAAATTTTGATGGCGCCTATTATGTCCTACGTTATTCTTAATCGGTAAAAATGAAGTACATTCACCTCCGAGGGGGCCACAGATTTAACATACCAAGTTTCAGGAAATTTTGTTGAGCCAATGTCGCCGAAATACGACAATTACACTTTGAAATCCGTGATGTCACACACGGAGATTTCGGCACGAAATTTAAAAATGATACATTGACCTTTATTTTCTGCTCTGCTATTAATAAACTTATGACGGTGAAATTAACGACATTAGTTCTCAGATTACAGTTTATCAATCTCAACTGATTCATTGCTTCACTTTAGTGTCCTTTTAATTAAGTTACTAAAAAACACAAGTTTGTTGTGATAACGGTGATGGGCACTTGACTCTTAGGTGAGAAAGAAAGTAATGCAATGGACAGTCGCTACAATATCATCATGGAACTTTCAGAATGATCCCTCTATGTTTAATTTTGTGCTCTATATCATGAAGGACAGCCAGAAAGTGCCAAATTTCTTCTATGCAACACTATCAAAGGTCACCTTCGAACTTTGCATTCCTTACGAAGTCTGTAATATAAGGACTACCAATGAACATTGGCCAAACTAAAGGTGGCAGCAACGTTTCAACAATAGGCCTTGTCTTCATTCACTTCATGGTGCCGAGGCTCAAGGGACATCTTTGACCACTGCTTAGTAGTCAGAGTCTACATCTGAACCTCTTGTACGGACACCACCGATGTTTCATCAACCCATAAAACATAACACACAACACAGGCCAGCTTTTTTAAGGTGCACTGCATGACACTGCTCTAACTTCAATGCTGGGAAACAGAACAGATGCTCAAGTGGCCCTGCAACTTGAAAATTTTTGGCTTTTTCTGAAGGGTGACATGTCATGCTACAGTCGAACCCGGGTATATCGAACTCGCCAAAAAACGTTTATATTAGTTCGATATATGGCATAATTCGATATAGGCCCGCTATAGGATTTTGACACAAAGGCACATAACAATAAGAAAAGTACTTTATTAATATGGTGGCTTACTTGCGTGCCCTACTTTGGAACAAAATAGTCCTGGATTTTCTTCTGTGTCAACGACTTCGCTGCCTGCGACAGCACACACGCCTCCACGTTGTCCAACGAGTCGGAGCAGCTGAGGCTGCAACCTTCCACATTCACACAATAGCGCCGGACCAACGCAAGTGCACTAATCACTTCGGAGGATGTAGGCAATGGGCCATCGTCAATTTCCTTATTGTTGTCGCTTTGGCTCATGGTCGGCACGACGTCTGCAACGTAGTCCTCATCTTGTAGCTCACCCATGATGGCGACATCATCGTCCGCACTGACGAACTCGTCGAATGTCGATCGGTCGATAGCTCCCGGGAACTCTGCCAGCTCACTCCAAACTTCGGCAGAAACACCTGCGGTGTTTTCAGTGCTGTCATCGGAATTTGGGGTGTCATCACCAGGCATGCGGAAGCCAGCACGCCTAAAGCAGTTCTGGATCGTCTCCTTCGTGACATCTGCCCACGATCTACTCAACATAGAAAGAGCTCCGAGCAAGTCGATCTTAAGCTCCCTGCCGACACGAAGGTTCACAGAGCACCAACAGGCAACACCACCAGCACGGACCACGCTGAATGAGGACTCGAGGAAAACAGGCAGCAGCGGGCACACAAGCATAAAGAAAGAAAAAATGGCGCTCACTTCTACCGCCTCTGTACCTCGGAGAAAGCACGACGGCCTCTGATTGGCTGTAAGCGCTGCGAGCGGGCCAGGATCATTTCTTGCAGGAGGGTGTTCGCCCGTGCACAACCGGGTCTAAACCACTTTTTCTAGGGTGGCGCCAGCAGTTTTCCCCGCCACCGCGAGGGAAAGCCAACTTGCTGGGGCACTTTTGAGGCACATGGAGTTTGATACAGTAGAACCCCGCTGATACATTTTTGAAGGGACCGTAGGAAATAAACGTAAGAGACGGGAAACGTAAGAGCCGAAAAACAGGAAAAACGGCAAAATATTTAGTGGTACAGAATTTTATTTCAATTCTTACGAGCAGCACGAAAATTGGCGCGCTCAGCCGCGATCTAGTCGATGGATAGAAACGCGGAGCTTAGGACGGCCTTATCCACAGAAATGTAATCAACGTATGTGATTTTTTTAACACCAACAGCTGTAGGCATGAAAAAACTAAGCACACGCAATCACGACCGGCGCGGCGAGTCCGACCGCGAACCGCACGCACGACCATGCGAGCTCCAACCAGCTCGAACTCCTCCCGTTCTCCGACAAATAACGATGATGATGAGTCTACGCCAACGCGATGGCAGAAGTGAATGCCAATCTCGAAGGCCTTGCTTTCGCAAGCAATTACGTCATACACGCCATGTTTGTGCAATGCAAATCTCAGAGGCTATGCTTTTGTCAATAGTAAATGCCAATCTCGAAGGCCTTGCTTTCGCGAGCAGTTACGTCATAGACGCCATCTTTGCAATTTGAATCTCGAAGGCCATGCTTTTGTTTGCATCAATTGAAAGATTGTTGCTTGCGCCTCTCATGCGGCTAATATTACGGTCAAACGAGGCCAAGCTGCGTGAAAATGCGCCATGGCCGCTCTCTTTGGTAGTCACTCGGTCGGCTCCGGGCGCACTTCGCGACGTATCATACGGGAATGGTCCGACAGTTACGACGTAACAGCGGGGTTCCCAATACATTGTATCCTATGGGAGCTATGCCGGGACCGGCAGGAAAGCGACGTAACAGCCGGGAAAACGCAGCAGTGAGGAACGTAACAGCGGGGTTCTACTGTATATCGGTTGTCGTTGCTATTTTCGTTCGATGTAACAGTAACTTTTGCTATATATTCTCAATGTAAATTTACCGTGTTTAGAAATTGTTCGATATACGGGATAATTTGATATAAACGGGTTCGATATAGTCGGGCTCGACTGTAGTTGGTTCACTTCACACAACATGAAAACAGCACTTTTAGAATTTTGTTGATATATAGTAATGTTAAACTAGGTTGTGAATTACTGTTAACCAGCATACTATTGACATGGCACGTTTTACAAATGTCCCGTGATATGTGGTGGCCAACTACGTGAAATCTAATACGAGGCCATAATGTATGAGGAAATTCTCGCAATTTTTCGAGCAACTGTGCACCACTATATGCACTAACTGTTTGCTAGTTCAAGTTTTCTCTTGTTTTTTTTTTGTTTACACCTACAAGTAGAATGCGTTGCGTAACGCTACAAGTGAAATCAGAAACAATACCTTTTAGTAAATTGTTTTTTTACTAACACATCCCCTATAAAACTGATTCATGACAAACCTAGCTGTAACAAGTCATAAAAATAAAGTCGAGACATTATGTTCAGTTCAAACTCATTCTCGACAAAATCAAACACAGGTGATGCAACTTACAGCAAAGTGCCTCTGGAAAGCCTTAGGTCCTCGGTAGATGAAATTGCCACAGATCTCGCAAGTGTAGCTGATGTTCAAACCATGTAACTTGTACAGCCAATAAGGGATGGGCTAAAGAAAATGGTCACAGAACACACAATCACGATTCAAGCAGACGAAATAGGTAAAACGTAGGCCAAATCTGAAGTAGAATTTGAGTCGCGTGTAAGCACCAAATGCAACGTCATAGAAACATTTAAACATTATGTTTGTACAATAAATTACCACAAAAAGTATGAGCTGAAGACAATTAGGAGCGCAAAAAATAGGACTGAGGGTATTTCATGCTATCGGGAATGAACATAGGAATGCCAGCCGAAGGCATCATATTGTACTTTGAGAGTAGGAGATTTCGAAAAAATTGCAATCCTGCATCCATGTTTTGCTTTGTTAGTTTTGCTTTGTGATAGTTAAAGCCAAGGTTGGTGAATGAGAAGATGTGACACTACCCACAGCACTGCTTGACATACTGGCACAACACAATTACACTCAAACCTCGATATAACGAACACGGATGTAATGAATTATCGGTTATAACGAAGTAAATGAAGAATAGTCGTCATAGCTACAGTGTTACAATTAAACGTTTATAACGAATTTTCAGATATAACGAAGTTATTTTCGTGGCAGATGTGACTTTGTTATAATGAGGTTTGAGTGTATAGACATACTGGCACAACACAATCAAGGAAGCCCACACATACGTGCCATGAATTAAATGCACAGCAAGCCTCATTAAAATGGTCCCATCCAGCACAAATAATATTCATTATATACAGTACAATCATTAAAACACTTTTTAAAGGGGGATGAGGGGCTAAAGGGTCCACTTTTGAACTGCTGCACCAATTTTGATGAAAATTTCAGAGATGAATTTTATTGTTATTAAAAGATATTCCTAATGTCAGCGGCCTAGTGGGCCTACAAAAAAAACCTATGCTTGTTATAATGATCAATCATGTACTATGCCAATTTAGGAAAACTATCATTGCAAAAATAATGAAAACATACTAATTGTTTTTCATTAGATGCCTTCTAGAGGGTTTGTAGTACAGGATAAGCCAGTGGTGTATTTTTATGATGTTTCCATAAAAATGGCATCACTCTAAAAGCAAAGGTAATTTTTTCCTTGTCACTGCATGTCAGACATCTGAATTTTTTTTTGTGTTGGAAAAAACTTAGTGATCACAAAAGTATCTTGTCTTGTTCCTGACAAAATTTCAGTCTAGAAACAGCCCTGTAAGCAGCTATTGGCAGAGCAGTTTGGAAATGACAGTTTTCCTAACAGGCTCGTTCTCTCCAAAAGTGCAAACTGAGAAAAATGAGTTCACAGATTTCACAACAAGCTATTTATTTCGATGGTCAAAATAAATTAATCAAAGTGACCTGCTGCATAGGTATGGCTTTCCTCTTCAGCACGATGCTGTTCTGTGACAATTGCATCCAATCATCTTCATTTTTTTTGCTACTTTCGAGCTGTCAATGTTGCTCACAACACGTGTTGGTACTAAAACGGACCACCCCCTGATCACCATGAACTTGCAGGACAAAGAAGAGATAAACCGAGTAGCGCAAACACAGCAAAAGGAACTCAGAATTGGTGCGAAAGCAGCTGTGGAAGGTCATGTTATATGTTTCCGCCAATTCGAGCTTCGGTTCTGGTTTGCCAGTGACTCTGCCCTTCTGCAACCGTGGCGAAAAATGTGCCTTTTTAATTTATTTGTTAGTCCTCCACTGTACTCTTGACAGAAGATCTCCCATGACTAAAAGGCGCGGAAAAAAAACCTTCTAACACTGGCATTCATTTCGCGGTCAACTTCTCACCAACTTTGCAGCCGCGTCTTGAAAGTAGCGTTTTAGAAACACTTTCGACAACAAACGCGCGCCACCCTCTCGTGAAAAGAATTCATTTTATTCTCTTCTGCTACACAGATAACAACCAAACTTGGCGAGCATATTCTTTCATGACCCAGTATTCTAAAACAACTCAAACTTGAAAATGCACATTTTTCTCGAAAATCATTTTTTTAGCCCCGCATTCCCCCTTAAGTAATTAAATGTAGTTTGTTACATCAAATAAATTATTATTTTCATTATTGCAAGGTTCAGACGCATTGACACCTGCGATTGCAGAAGCAAACACAATTTAATATTTACCTTTCCATCCCAGCCAAGTGGCAGGTTTTTAGGATTGTAGATGACATCATTGTCCTCGTCTTCGGACTCACTCTCACTGATCTCATTGTCAGACTCCTCGCGCTCTCCAACTGTACGGGCCTGTTTGCGCTGCACATTTTCTTTGGTTGCTTGTCTCTGTTCCTGCAAGTTGTGAAGGATTGGCAAAATAATGTGGAACAACCAACAGCCGGGCAAGTCCAAAGTTATGACACTAAAAGCTGAAGCTGATGCTGACAACCATTAAAGGGACACTAAATTGAAATAATCAGCTTAGATTGATAAAAGTGTACTCCGAGAACTCTAATGTAATTCATTTCACTGTCCTATGCTTATTAATAGAGAAGAAAATCAAGGTCAAAGTTTCATTTTTAAATTTCGCACCGAAATCCTCACACCTGACGTCACGGATTTTCAAAATGCTTCTTTCGCATTCAATGAAATTTTCAGAAGCTCGGTATGTTATGACTGTGGCTCCTCAGAGGACAGTGTAAATCATTTGCACCATTTAGGAACTATGTGTGACCTAGTAGACGCTGCCAAATCTATGACGTCACGGCATTTTGTGAGGGAATTTGATGGCAGTGTCGCTACCCGCATTTTATTTTCTTACGTTTTCTCGCCTACCAAACGTCTTCTCATGGTAAGAGTGGTGTTTATGGTACTGTGAAACTGTGATACTAATGCGCGAAAAATTGCTTTTCTCTTTAGTGTCCCTTTAAGAAAAAGCCATGATAATTAATCAGTTACTTCACACGTGCGCAAGTATATGGAAAGGTTGCATTTTTTTTTCCTTTAGAGACGTGTGACAGCATTTTTTTTAACTGCTTGAATAAAACCAAATGTTCTCCAGAGTTCAATGGAAGATGGCTACATTGTATAACAAAACTTGGAGGACGCTTGAGCTTTGCCTTCAAGAGTAAAATGCGATAGCGTAATCGGGCCCCGTGCGCATCGCCTTCTCAACTGCTAGCCTGACTTCGGTTCTCGGTGCATGCCTCAACCGTGCCGTAAGGAAATGAACGACTGTGCGCATAACATCTTCCATTTCAAACTATCCTAGAATGCCTACTGCAAGTGCAGTTGTTAAGTGCCCACTACACCATAACTCTTCCTTTTGCAAATCAGCGAAGGGCCCACTACCGTCTGTAAGGCAACACACGAACTTACGCAGCTGCTCACTTTGTTGATGCTTTTGCAGTTGATGATGATCAACCTTTTGAGGGTTTTTTACGTACATGTACAGCATCACCTAACAGGCACCAAAGGGTTTTCGCCGTACATGTACGGCATAGCCTGTATGTTTAAAATGCGCACCTTTTTCGATAATTTATTTCTCTTGCTTGGCATGTACTACCACACTTCGGGAATACGTGGAATTTTTTTCATGCCCCGATGTCTCTCCGTTGTTTTTTGTTTTTGCTTCCCAAAGCGGCACGCCTGCTATCGCTTGCCCATCCGAGCTCGTTCGCGGTGCGGCTGGTTTAAAACGCGTGTCTTTTTCGATCATTTCTCTTGCTTGAAATGTGCTGCCATGCTTCCGGAATACCAGGGCTTAAAGTTAGGGGGGGCTTGTGAAGCCCAGCCCCCTCTTCCATTTCTTAAGGAGGGGCTGTATGTGTGCGAGTATTATGTATACAGGTCGCCGCCCTCTGAGGGCCCCCCCCTCCAATGAAGGGAGACCTTAAGCTCTGCGGAATACGTGGAATTTTTTTCATGCACTGATGTCTCTCCGTTGGTTTTTCCTTTTTCTTTTTTTTTTTCTTTCCAAAGCGGCACGGAGGCTTTCCCTTGCGCATCAGAACGCGTGCATGCGGTGTGGCTGGTCTCGGTTTCGTCCTTCGGGTAGTTATCACTTTTCGCGCCCGCAAAGCTGATGGCTGTCTGGTTTCTAATCTTTCAGAGGGTGACCGCTTGTAGCTCTCTCGTTTAATGCTGCCCGAGGGGCGATTACATCTGTTTTTGTGCGGTGCTAAATTACACAAATGACGCCGCCGTGGTTACGTTTACTGTTTTGGGGAGCGCGAACACTTTTTACTGGAAAAGTACTCTGGTGCACTTATTTTTGTATCTTTAATACAATGCATAATTTGTATTTATAAAAAGTCGTATAAGTGTTTTTTTTAGGATTTTGCTTGATGTTACTACGAATAAACCATGTGTACGTAACAACAAAAATGATTTTTCTGTCACTTTACAGTCATGCGAAAAACTTTTAGACAATTTTTTTTTCTCAGATAGAATCATCTGCAGAATTTATTTCAGCAATAAAAAAATTAAATTTTTGGACTGCATTTCGTGAAAAAATTCGATCCTCAAAGGGTTAGTTAGATATGTCTGAGCGCTCTGTAATGGGTGGGCCTTTAAAACACCCACTCGTTGCGCAATTCAAGTTTTGATGTCTGGCACGATTCTACACTTCTGCCGCACCTTATTACATGCATTAAGGAGACTCCTTCCACTACATGACATTCATATTGTGTCTTTTATTTACCGAAGCAGTTTCAAACAATAGCATGGCTCTGTGGTAGAACAGCTGCTTGCCCTGCAAACGGCCTGGGTTTGATCGTCACTGAAACCGAAGACTTTCTTATTATTTATTTTATTTGCATCTTTTTCTATTTTTCAGTCACGGACAAGATAGTGGTTTTTCACTCACAACCAATGATGCCGACACCGAAGCCGGAATTTCTGTGAAACGAGCTCTTTAACGATTAAAAAATCTTTTGCGTCATGAAATATGTGCACCGTGTAAGGCGTTCCATTGTCCTGAGGCAAAGGCAAAGTACATACTATCGGCAGAAGGATGATGTGCTGAAGGATCATGTCTGAAGGATCAAGTCGAAGGATCATGTGCTGTGTGTGTAAAAAGATAATGCCTGTCCTAACTCAAGACAGCATAACTCAGTGCCTTATACAGTACTTTGAAAAAGCTGATTCCATTAACAACCAAATAAAAAATGACTTGAAGAGATTATGGAAGCATGTCGATTCACTAGTCGAATCACAAGTGAGTGAGCCACCCTCTGATTGCATTCATTAAAAGGAGCTTTCATATTTAAGGTATTCATGGCTGTTTGCTTTATGTACAAGCAACGCACTGGTTTCAGCACAAAATTGAAGATAGGAAAGTGTGGCTTCTTCTAACTGTAATCAGGTCTTTGATCGAGTGAATGAAGAGAGTTTTGAAAGAACATACTTTGCCAGTAGCAAGTATAATAGTGGCTCATCTTTTTATGTGGTTTGGTCATGTTAATTAAATCATGCTGGCAACAGGTTTTGTCATGATAGTTGTCACTGACCGACAAGATCTCTGCAAAGCGGTACAGTTGTGCCTCGAGGGTTGCAATCTCCTTCTGCTTCTCGGAGTCCTTGTTGCGGCCTGGCTTCGACTTGGCAAAGAGGGAAGGGTCCAGCTCGCTGATCTGTTTGCCCTTGGAGTTAAAGAGACGCTGGGCACGCTCCTCCAGTGTGCTAATAGATATCAACCAATGAAAATGAAAGATCAAACGAATGAATTGTGATGTGCAATGTCCCACAGAAACTCGTGGGCTGTGAGAGACATCATAACAAAAGGGGGTCTCTGGGTAAAAGCCTATCATTTTTCGTTCGATAGCATGCCCTGTAACTTCTTCTTGAGTTTCTTTGTTATTCTCCAGGTTTCTGCCCGATATGATGGAACTTGCTAGGGATGGGTGAATATTCAGGCGTTTCGAATATTCGAACGAATATTACAGTATTCGAATTCGCTTCGATACGAATTTAGATTAGTCGAAATTTCGAAGTATTCGAAATGAACGAATATACGTATACATTTGATCGCACATAACCCCCTGTAAAGGTGGTTTCACTGCAGCGTCTAGTTGCTGTGCTGTGAAACAACCCATCCAGGGGAAATCTGAACTGCCGCGAAGCCACACTTCAAGGTTAAATGTACATACTTTTTTTCAGTTTAAAAGCATGTTATACGGGCTTATATGTGCTAAGCATAGTAATTTTTAAATTGTGACGTCCACTTATAACTTGCACCCTATTCAAATCTTGATACTACTCAAGGCTGCTTCATTTCAAACCAAAAAAGTGACATTCACTCATACCTAGTTCCAATCCTTAAAAAATATTGTGCAAGGGTCACAACAGAAATGCTCATTTTTCTTAATAATATACGGAAAATACTATTCAAACTATTCGATTCGAAATTATTCGACCAAATTACTATTCGCTTCAGATTTGCTTCGAACCTCAAATTCACTATTCGACCATCCTTAGAACTTGCAAAATACAATGGCAATACACTTTCCTTTGTTAAGCCTAAATAAGTGCATTTCCTCAGAACTGTAAACTGAAATCTAAATGTAATTGCTTCTTAAATGAAACAACTGCCTCTAATATGATTGATTTTGTACTTGAATTGTGCCCCTCTGTTCATCTTTCAGCAAACCTAACTGCTGCTATACGGAGCATATTTTCCTGGTCCTTTCAGGTTCCATTAATGAGAATCGACTCTGCTGAAACATATCATACACCAAAACAGGAAGGGGCACCTAAAAGGGTTAAATCCACCAAAACAATGACACATGGAGCATGAGTAGATTGACAGGCACTGCTGAATATGGAATCACATGCTTGACAGGCACTGAATGAACTACAGTTCACTAACGTTACAGGTCTGCTTGCATTCTTCTTTCCATCCACCTGGCACCGGTAATACTTTCCGTCATTCCGGTGACCAAACCACCTACAGCTTTCAGGAACTCTCAGGTTGGTTTATAGTGGACAAAAGAAAGTTGACAAGTTAACGTAGCATACTTACCCTCCACATTTCAATCCCAATGCCATTAGCGCCGATTTCAGTCGGTCCAAACCAAGGGAAGCCAACTCCTGCATAACGAAAACGTGAACGTATGGCCTCAAAAATTTACACTGCCTGTGCAATGATTTTATGTAAATGTTGCAAATTCCTTTCCATAAATGCCACGCCAGAGTACAGTGCTGGATCTTTCTCAGACACACATGCGAGCCCACAGTCACAACTGGACATGCTAGTTGTGTATCCTACACTTGCGATACCTCATGAGACTGTACACTGAAAAATAAGCGAATTTGTAGCATCCACAAATAAATTTTTAGCCCAAATGCTATCTCAAAACCTCAACTACTAAAAGTGCACGGACACTTGATAAATGTACCTGTCACCAATAAAAAAGATTATGACTTTTTCTGCCAAAACAACGATATGATCATGAGGCATGCTGTAGTAAGGGACATTATTTGTGCATCTAAATAAAAGTACATAGCTTTCTTGCAGTTCGCCCCAACGTAAATGAGGCCATTGCAGCCACAACTGAGCCACTAAACTGATGTCACGGGTGCCTGCCACCAGACCACTGCACTTGCAACATGGTAAGTTGGCATTCTAGAGTTATTCGGAACAAATTAAGTTACTTTTATAATGTTTGAAATGATTCCCCAATGAAATAAATTCAGCTAATGTACACTGGAAGTTACCATCAACTTCAATAACACCAAAAAGAGGTGAGAAAAAACCTAATTGTCATTAGCTGCAAATAAGCCTCCTGTAAAGCTTGCAAACACAGTACAATGTCTATGCTTGTGAAAGGTGCACTAAGAGCAGCAATAAATCAGCTTACACCAATAAAATATTCTTTAAATTTCTATTTCAATTCATTTGGTGGCAAGCTGTTAATTATACAAAAGAAAATGGCCTAACTTTCCCGCATTGATTTTTACACAAAAATCTCACTGCCTGTACATCGACGCAACATCACAGATTTTGAAACTAATATTTTATTATGCAATTTGACAAGTAAAATTGTCATTATTCAGGTGACTCATAAAAAGTAATCTGAATATGCTAAATTTAGCCATTACCTCTTTTGGAATGTTATGCATGTTTCTTTACCAAAAGACAATGCACAAGACTGTCAGAGTTCATCTCATTACATTGAGCTTGTACGGGAACCTTATAGCAGCCCTGCTCGTAGCCTTACGTTAAGCTTCCCCTCAGTGTGTGAGCAATCATTTTACTATTGTAGAAAAATTTGCTGACATAGCTTAACTTAATATTCCCGATGAATGTGTTTTTAAGTACTACTCTGAAGTTTAAAAGTAGGGGGTATTAGCTGTCCTCTGCTTTTCATTTTTTTTTTTTTTGACGTGGTTAGATATGCAAGCCAACACATTCCTTCTGCCAATATCGCAAACTCAAGGATTACTTGCCTCCCAAGAAGAGAATGCAGAAAGGTCCAAGTGGGCTCCAGCATGTGCTAACGCACTGCCTGCTTCTTTCTGAAAAGAAAAAACTAAACTTTGTTGTAATATCACGAAAAGTGTCAAAACAATGGCACTCCTTAGAACAGCAGTACGATTGTTTCATATTGACTGCATTACTGACTTATTGGATTAACTGTCTTACAACAGAGCCACCATGACCGGCAATAGACCTTATACAAAATTGCTGCCATCTGTCGGAAGTTTGTAATGCGCACGTATCTCACAGGAGTACGGCCACTAGCGTGGGTTCGGACTTAGCGAGCCACAGGGCCGCGTCTGCCGTCGCCGCGCGTGAACTAGCGCGCCGCTGCACACGTACGTTCGAGCGCAAACAAGGCGCCGAGCGATGCGCGGCAAGTACACAGTACTGCTCTCGAAATCCGCAACAGTTTATTGCCTGCGGCAACACCACAAACGCAGTACAACGCCTGCTCCCAAAGGCGGCGGGAGAAGCAAAAACAGGTTTAACCACGCCACGGGCGAAAGTACAACACAAAGGGTGCCGCTAGCACGTCTCCACAGGCAAAAGGGCTCACGGCGACACGCCGCTGAAGCAAACGGTCCCTCGCGACTATGCTGCGTACTCGTCCGATCTGCGACCACAGGGCCCGATCGCTCGAGCAAGGGCAAACTCCACTCGCGTTGGCTTCGATAGGTACAGTTTCGGCGTAGTATGACCACGCGCGAAGGCACCGAACCGCTCTTCAGCCTAGCGTTCAGAAAGGACAACGTAAGGAAAGCGCTCGCCGCTGGCGCCAGGCGCCGTTGGCGAACTCCGCCCGAGCGAGCCCAAACAAAGGAGCCGACGGACGGGAAAGAAAATGCGTGCTTACCCTACGAGGTCCAGAGAGAGTCCCTCTCTCCCGCCGCGCAAAACGTCTCGCGAGACTCGAACACGGCGCCACAGTCGAGATCCGGCGCCGGGGTGAAGGGGGTTAACGTCACCCCCGCTCGCCCAGCACCGTAGGACGCTGGAGGAGGGGAGCGGCATGATCGGATATGAGGATGGCAGAAATAGGCAAAAAAAAAACCCGCTCAATGGCGACGGGCAAGCCTCAATCCCCACAGGTTTCACGAAGCTACCGATTTGGCGCCATGTTGGAGGCTTGTGTCCAAATCGTATTGCCGTCGCTGCAATAACTTCTTGCCTGTATCTGCTTTGATAGTGGGCAACCGAGGCATAAAAACGTCAGACGAGTGTGTAACGGCATGTACACGTTACCGGCACTTCCTAGTTATTACGTGTAAAGAGCTGCCACACAACGAGAAGAAGGTACAAGTTTGTCACCGAGTCACATGTAGACCTGCCGTGATCGAGAATGAAGCTTTGCTCTAGGTTGTAAATTTTGTCTGTCTGCTTTCAGTGTAACGAATAAAGCATTGTTAAATATCTGAATACCATGTGTATAGTGTAGGAAGGTTGGGAGGAGGCTTTGGCGTGCGACATGGCTAGGCACAGCGATGACGGTAAGAAAGTGCTTCTGACCCATTTCAAAGTGGACATGTGCTCGTAAGTAACACGATACGCCAAGAATATTTGCGTTCACATCGTCACTTTCGGGGCCTACTGGCGCCTTACAATTTCAACCCATTTCCACAAGGCAATTTTGCGTCGCCGACTGAACGTTTGCGAACCAACCTCAGCGCGTAACCAACGGTAACGCACCCACGGTCGAGTGTAACAGCGTTGCCGACTGAACGCTTGCGAACCCACCTTAGCGCGCAACTAATGGCAACGCACTCACAGTCGAGTGTAACACAACTGACGGAACAGCATTTTTGTTTTCAATTTCATATGCAAAGTGCCACACAAAAGCACCTGTTAAGGGGAGATGCGATTCGGAAAAAACGTTGCATTAATCTGTAGCCTAGGCCAATGAAATTTTTGCTGTATATATGGGCTTTTATGCTGATTTCAAATATGTAATTAGTTTTATAGCAAGTTGTACAGCTTTCGTTTTGTGCCATGACAATGTGTAAAGTATAGTTCGTTTTGGACAAACTTTTCATGCCACTAAACTTTTATGGTTCTGAGCCATTAATGGCTCATATTGCTCCACATAAACTGTAGAATGCAAATAACTATCAGGAAAGTGCGTATAAAACATTTTGATGGTCAAGAAAAATTGTAATCGGAGAATTATTAGAATCCTCAGCTGACACTAATTGCTTACTTTAGGTTTGTAATAATTACACAGGCAATATCAAGTTTTAAAGGAGATACTTGCCCCCTTCACATGTTAAGGAATATGTGGGCAAAATTTCATCTCGATCGGGCCATCAGAAGTACCAAAAATATGATGTCCAAACTCAAGAAGTTGCCCAAAAATGGATCTTGCGAAAAACGCATTATAAAGGTATAAGTGAAAGCTCATCTGTACGCAAGAACATATGTTATTTAAGATGATCCATTCCATCATGAGAGCTTGGCAATCATGGTTATTTTGAGCATGTGGCTTTAGTGAACTCCTCATGCGAAATGCAATGGCAAGCAGCCAGGTGGCAATTTCCAGGGGACTCTAGACAATGAGCACTTTTTAGTTTTTCAGTAGCCACCTTGTGCTCTTTAAAAGCGATTTTAACCTACTTCGAGTTTAATTACAATCTTCAGTTTTTTTGTCGTGAAAGTAGAGAAACTAAACTTGTGAAAGCAAATAAGAACAAAAAATATGTAATTTTAGAAAAAAAAACTCGCTTTTCGACTCTCATCTCCCCTTAACATTTCATAGCACACAGGGGTGGATACAGGATTTTTCCGACGGGGGTCAGCTTCAGGGAGAGCCTGATATATGTGCTCTTCTTGGGGTACGTATAAATTGAAAAAAAGTATGAAGGGGGTGGTCAGGCCATCCGGGCCACCCCTCTGAATTTGGTAGTGATAGCACATGAAATGCTTGAAAAATACGCATAATGAAGCAATGCGCGCGCAAGGCGTCCCACCAAATGCTACCTTGTTAAACTCCACAATCGAAAATCAACAACAAACAACACACTCCAGCACAATCGGTCTGTTTGCTGAGAATCTATGACGCACTCGACCGACCTGTCTAACATGTAATTATTATCGCAATGTAATAAACAAAGTAATGTCAACAGCAGCGCAGGCATGCGCGAGTAGCCGCGATGCAGCTTTGAAGCTCGTACATGAAGCCACGGTTGGCCTGTATTTGCAAGCACACGGCGCGAAGACTGTCTGGTTCCGGCATGACATGAAAAAGTGTTCTCTGATGAGTGCCGATGCTGTCACATACCCCACCTATTAAGAACGGCGAACATAAACACAGCGTTAGTTGTGAGCAGTAGCCGGAGCAATGGAACGCTCTGCCGCTTCTCGTCGGCCGCGAGGAAATATAATAACATGGAGGTTAGTTTCCTGTAAACCTTTTTTTCAACACCCCAATTTCCTCAATCTGAGCAACACGGCACATGAAAATGTGTCGGCATTGCCGTTCCTATCAACTGCCACACGCTGATACGTACGATACGTAACATGGCGAAAATGCGCACGGCGGCAGCTAGATGGCTGCAGATTTTGCATAAGGTCTATACTAAAAGCCTACCGGAAAATGTAAACAAGCTCTAACAGGTAATCTTAATAGAAGCTCTGCTACAATGAACATTGTGAAAGTGTTTATATGTACCTCATAGTTCTCATAAATGTCAACACTTCAGCACTGTAGCGTGTAATCAGAGTGCAAAGACACAAGATATATGTGCAACCAACCTGCCATCCTGGAAAAGTTCCTGCTTCCCACTGCTTCTCAAAGTCATTCATCACATTTTCCATTTCCTGCAAAACATTACAACATTAGCTGAGAAGCTAGCAAATGTTTCATTCGAAAGTCACTCACTTCAATGGCATGAATGTGAAGAGAATGTAGAGAGAAGGAAATGAAAAATGACGATTCACCTGGTTAATGTCAAGGAGAGGCTTCACTCGAAGTGCATAGTCTTGCAGATAATCGAGGAGGCAGTCAAGATACCTGGAGTTGAGATGCACGTGACAAAGAGAAAGGTCGACACGAACATTGGACAACAAAAGTTACTCACTTTTTGTACTCCGAGTTCTTCTTGTCCTTTGGAATATCGAACAATTGGTCGAATGATGAGAGGTATGAGAGATAGTCCACTTTCTACAAAGAGCAACGCACAAAGTAATTACATGTCATTTTGAACTCAACTTCAGGGTGACAACAGAAGCTCAGAATTAATCCGTTAATCAACAGGTGCATCTGTTTTTATTATGATGCTGTTTCCTCTACTACACTCTTAAGTGACAAAATTGCTTTTTATTGACCATTTAAGAGGAAGTACGAGTGTTCAACTGGTCATTTTCTAAATCACTCTCTGTTTTGCTGAACCACTACAGCACAGATTCAACTGGAAGGTCCAGATAATGTTGCATTCTGATATACACATTGCAACTGCCACTCTAATACTGGGTGGTATGTAACCCCTGATGGTTTTCCATTACATCTATGTGCGATTTGAGAGAGTTACAAACATAACTTGGCATTATGAGGCACACTATATTAGATCTTCATTATACTAGGCATACAGAATTGTTACTCGTATGGCAGGAATGCGCGTACACCGACAACTTCTAAGAGAAAATGATGTGTATTGAGTGCACCATGAACAATGTCTAACTCAGAAGCTATAGCCAAGCTACTTACCTCAATGCCTTTGAGATTGACATACTTTTCATAGCATTCATGAAGGTCAAGGTACTTGCCGTATCCTTCCTCGTCTGTGAAGTCCACAAGATCTGGAAAAGACAAACAGCAAATAAGTAGTGGTCCATGTACACCACAAATAAATTTAATTTCTTTTCATAATAAAATACCTGCACGTATGTGCTATTCTTCTCCTTTCAAAAAGCTGGAAACCCAAAGTAAAGGTGGGTGCCAATGGACGGAAAATTGCTGCAGTAGTGCACTTATTTCGTTCACAACACGCAAATATATCCATAGCAATATAAACAGGAATGAAGTGTCTTGATTGCACGTTCTGATGAAAAGCCGTGTGAATAAAAATATTTTTATGACTGCCAAGATATCAAGGACGTATATCTGCCCTTTAGTTTACTAAACAGATTAAAAACAGTAATTTATCAAACTCCCAGATACGCATGACTGCCAAATAATAATGCAAAGGCTGGCAACTATATTATCACAGATTGAACACTGTGAACCTGCGGCGGCCAACAAGAAAGAATCACAATGCATTCATGTTTATGAAGGCCAATCAAACTTAAAATAGAATTTTAAAAAGCCCATCTTGCCTTAACTGTTGAGAAGTAGCGAGTAGGCGCTTTCAGACTGAATATCAGAACTAACGACAAAGACGGAAATGAAACCTACTCATCATTTCTTCTGACGGGTTTTCCCTTGCCTTGTTCAGCTCGTCAAACTCCACAGACATCGGTACTTGTATCTGGAAGTTCGAGGAACACGTTAGCCTGATGCGCCCGAGGTGTCAGCGGCGAGAACAAACCTCATTTGGATGTTTCCTGTGGAATTCCTTAATAGTCCTGAGCCTGGAGTAAAATTCGGCGAACTCATTCGGCCCAGAGAGAGCTGCTATTTCTTCTTTCCGAAGCCTACAAGTGGGCAAAAGTATACAAGCATACAACAGATGCAGTTTATAACTGAACACCAAGGTAAACTTACCCATCTTTATCTTCATAAAGCTCCTTCAGGTTCGCCGTGCATTCCATATATCTCTGCAAGAGCGAGTGAATGTATCAATGCATGGTTCAAAACTACAGCCCAACGATACTTACATCAAGCAGCATCTTTAGACGGTGGTCAGAATTTATCTGTTCCCTGTTCTGAAACAAGTTTAATTCAAAAGCAATGACCAACAGTCGTGGCTTCGCTTGTCATCTATGCGAAGACACGGACTCGAGCGCCCACCGCAGTACAGCAGATCAGTCAAATATGAGAAATCTTTACTCACTGTGGACTTTCTGTGAAGCATTTCCTTTGCCTGGGCATCGATTAGGCGCTCTCTTTCTTCATGATAGCGGCGCTGCTGCTCCAAAATAGTCTCCATGTCGAACCCAGCGCGGACGGGATTCAACGCAACCAATACAACTACGGTATGACTACGGTAACGCAACGCACGCACGACGCCGACCGCCGACAGCCCAGTGTTTACGTGCTCCGGCCCGACTTGCGCTGCTTTTGGCACAACACACACGTTTGTGGTTTTGACATCCATCCTCAGCCCAATCGTAGCCGCGGCCGCGGTCATATCCCGAGCCGGATCGTACTGTTGATTGTTGAGTGCGCATCCATTAGTACGTTGTTGTTCTGAATCATGTGTCGAATATACCTCTGAAAGACAAATTACTATGAGTGACTTCGAGTCCATACATCGCCTGGAAGGCATCGAAGAGGAGGTGGGTGGTCTCATCAAAAAGAAGTCTGTTCACGAGTTCAAAGCTCCCGTCCAGAGGAAGTCGGTCCTGGGCCTCGACGTTCTTGCGGCCGCCAAGAGGAAGCAAAAACTCGAAGAAGAAAGCGGCAAAAAATCCCGCAAAGATGGTGATCGCAGTGATGAGTCAGGTCGTGAGATGTCGGAGTCGACGTTTAATAGGCAGTACCGGAAACCACGTATAGAGACTCCAACACACACCGGTGGAGTGGATGCTAAATACGCCGAACGTATTCGTGACCAGCGCGAGCACCACAACCGGGGCGTTTACGCCTCATCGAAGGACTCGAGAAAGCGTCCCGAATCGCCGTCATCTCGCGATCGTGACAGAGATCGGCGTGACGACAGGCGCGACTCCGGGCGCGACTCCGGGCGCACCTCATCGCACCGTTCTCGCAGAGACTGGAGCGAAACGCCGTCTCGTTTTAAGGACCCTCCTACGCCCAACATTCGACCGAAGGACACCCCGTCTCGTTCAAACTGGGAGGAAGACGAGGAAACGCCATCGCGACGGTCCTCTTGGGACGTGCTCACGCCATCGCCTCGCGATGGCTCCGACCGGCGCAGCACCGATAGAAGGTACCGACGTCCGACGGACACACCGCGCGCTACGCCAGCGCACAAGTACAACGCCTGGGCCGCCGACAGGCGCAAGACGTACGCTACGCCAGGCAGCAAGCACGCAAAAGACGAGAAGATTCCGTGGAGCGAGGACGGCGAGCAGAAGGTCGAGTGGGAGGTGGAGCAACAGAGGCTAGACCGCGAGTGGTACAGCCTCGACGAAGGTTACGACGAGATACACAACCCGTTCGCCAGCATACCGCAGGAGTACACCAAGAAAAAGGAGGAGGCACTAGAGCAGAAGAAAATCAAGAAGGTTTCAGCTCAGCAGAGGCAGATTAACAAGGATAATGAAAAGTGGGAGACGAATCGAATGCTTACGAGTGGTGTGGTGCTCAAAGTTGATGTAGACAACGACTTCGAGGAAGAGAACGAGGCAAGAGTTCATGTCCTCGTGCACAACATTGTGCCACCATTTCTGGACGGACGCATCGTATTTACCAAGCAGCCCGAACCGGTGCTTCCCGTGAAAGACGCTACGTCTGACATGGCCATTGTATCTCGTAAAGGCAGCGCTGTTGTTCGTTTTCACAGGGAACAAAAGGAGCGCAAGAAAGCTCAGAAGAAAGAGTGGGAGCTGGCTGGTACAAAACTGGGCAACATCTTGGGCGTTGCGAAAAAGGACGATGAACGTGACGACAAAGAAGAAGCTGATTACAAAACTGAGCAGCGCTTTGCTGATCACATCAAGGATGCTGACAGTCAGGGAACCAGCGAATTTTCGCGGAAGAAGACATTAATGCAACAGAGACAGTATTTGCCCGTGTTCGCAGCACGACAGGAGCTTTTGCGCATCATTAGGGAGAACAGCATTGTAGTCATTGTTGGTGAAACAGGCTCTGGAAAAACAACACAGCTAACCCAGTACCTTCATGAAGATGGGTATAGTAAGTATGGCATGATTGGCTGCACGCAACCCAGAAGAGTGGCAGCCATGTCTGTAGCAAAGCGAGTGTCAGACGAAATGGGCTGCAAGTTGGGTGAAGAAGTGGGTTATGCAATTCGATTTGAAGACTGCACGTGTGAGAAAACAATAATTAAGTACATGACTGATGGTATTCTGTTGAGGGAGTCCTTAAGAGAGCCAGACCTTGACCAGTACAGTGCTGTCATTATGGACGAAGCCCACGAAAGGTCTCTCAGCACTGAAGTGCTTTTTGGTTTGCTTCGTGAAGTGGTGGCGCGCAGGCAGGACTTGAAGCTTATTGTTACATCTGCAACCATGGATGCCACAAAGTTTGCTTCATTCTTTGGAAGTGTACCTGTGTTCACCATTCCCGGGAGAACTTTTCCTGTTGATCTTTTCTTCAGCAAGAATCCTGTTGAAGACTATGTAGACGCTGCTGTAAAGCAAACACTTCAGATTCACCTGCAGCCCGCAGTTGGAGACATATTGGTGTTCATGCCTGGACAGGAAGACATTGAAGTGACCTGCGAGCTTATTGCAGAAAGGCTTGGTGAAATAGATAATGCTCCCCCATTGGCTATTTTACCTATTTATTCCCAACTTCCTAGTGACCTTCAAGCAAAGATTTTCCAGAAGGCTCCAGATGGAGTAAGAAAGTGTGTAGTGGCAACAAACATTGCTGAGACTTCACTGACAGTTGATGGAATCAGCTTTGTTGTTGACAGCGGCTATTGCAAATTGAAGGTCTACAACCCTCGTATTGGTATGGATGCACTGCAGATATACCCTGTTAGCCAAGCGAATGCAAACCAACGCTCTGGACGAGCCGGTCGTACAGGACCGGGGACATGTTTCAGGTTATACACAGACCACCAGTACAAGAATGAGTTGCTTAAAACAACTGTGCCAGAGATCCAAAGGACGAACCTTGCGAACGTCGTATTACTTCTAAAGTCTTTAGGTGTGCAAGACCTACTTCAGTTTCACTTCATGGATCCACCACCTCAGGACAACATATTGAATTCTATGTATCAGCTGTGGATTCTGGGGGCCTTGGACAACGTTGGAACTTTGACCCCATTGGGACGGCACATGGTTGAATTTCCCCTCGATCCTCCACTTTCTAAAATGGTCATCGTTTCCTGCGATATGGGCTGCAGTGAGGAAATTCTCACCATAGTTTCAATGCTCTCAGTGCCCAGCATTTTCTACCGTCCAAAGGGACGGGAAGAAGACAGCGATGCTGCGCGAGAAAAGTTTCAGGTACCCGAAAGTGACCACCTGACCTTCCTCAATGTGTTCCTCCAGTGGAAGCTAAACCACTACTCATCATCGTGGTGTAATGAGCACTTCATTCACGTCAAGTCCATGCGCAAAGTGCGTGAAGTGCGACAGCAGCTTAAGGACATTATGGGCCAGCAGAAGATGAAGCTCGTCTCATGCGGCACCGACTGGGACGTGGTCCGCAAGTGCATCTGTTCTGCTTTCTTCCTCCAGGCGGCACGACTCAAGGGCATAGGAGAGTACATAAACTGTCGCACAGGCATGCCTTGCCACCTCCATCCCACTAGTGCCCTCTTTGGAATGGGCTACACTCCAGACTATGTCGTCTACCACGAACTCATCATGACCACGAAGGAGTACATGCAGTGCGTCACTGCTGTGGACGGTCATTGGCTGGCTGAACTTGGCCCCATGTTTTACAGTGTGCGCGAGTCTGGCAGGTCACGGCATAGGATGCAGAGAGACCACCAGTCACAGATGGAACAGGAAATGGCTCTCGCTGAGCAGCAGCTCCGCCGTCGCAAGGATGAGCATGACGAGAAGCAGGCAGCTGCTTCAATGCGTGCAGCACGTATTGCGACACCTGGTTACCAGCCAGAAGGGGCCCCTGCTACACCCAGACGTACTCCAGCCAGGTTTGGACTTTAGGCAGTGTACGTGTTGACTCTACTAGCTTGTTCTGCCACAAGTTCAGTTATACCTAGTATTGTTTCTAACTTCTGCAGCCTATATGTGCTGTAGCATGTTGTGAATCGCAAGTGCTACATTTAAGTCCATTAGATATGCTTTGAGTTGGTACCGAACTGCCACAAGGACAAACCTAAGAAGCAGGTGGTAGTCTTCTGTACATGCAAAACAAACTGACACACACAGAATTGTACTTACTTTTTAACTGCAGACCACCTAGCTGTGAGAGGATTTTCACAGCAAATGTGTTTGATACTGGTACCTGTTTATTTCTGGAGGACACCTCGCAATGAAAGATAAAAAAAAAAGCACAGATGGGCGGCCATTAAAAGCTCACTTCTGGAAGCACGGGGAATGGAATGCAAACCTGCTTAGTTGTCGAAAGCTGCTGTGTCAGTGGGAAAGGGATGTCTTGCCTTTTCAAGCCATCGGATGATGCCAAAACGCTACATCAACATCCAACAGGCTCTAAAGTGCCCAGTGGATCATGGCATTGACCTCAAAAATGGTGTATACTTATTTCTTCTGTACCATAAATTACGTTAAATATCACTGTTAGGTATAATTGTACAACTGTCCTTGTTCGTAGCTTAGATTACCTCCGACTTCCATAGGACCTGTGCCTTCCAGTAGCACCTCATGCCTTTGTATAGCAGTATCTGCCATCATTTGATACTTGTTCATTTCCAACAATGTTTTAAGTTGCTGAACTAGCTGATACCTTCATTAGTGTTAAATGAGTCCAGGCCATCTACTCCTAATGCCAGTTTGGACACGATGCCTAGTATGAGTGGTGCACATGGTTGCATACTAGTGAAATTGGCAGTGTGGCTCTGCATGCTAATATTGTATTTACAAGAGCTGCTGAAGTATGTTGTAATTGCGACTTCACTTGTATATTCTCAAATGTAAATGTGATCCTGAATTATTCATTGTGCCACACAAGGGCACACAACTTGTATAGTGCTGAAGGCAAATATATGTAATGCAAATAATCTGTACATAAAATATATACAACTCTGTTGTATTTTGGCTTATATAAATGTTAAATAATTTAGTGTGTTATGTTAGAGTCCACGGAACTTGCAGTGTTGAATTCAGATATTGTGTGGAATCTAAGCAGTCTGTTCATATAATGTCACCAATTGTGTTGTCTCTAGGGCTTCTGTAAAATCGTGAGTCAGTGTTTCTCTTTGCTAATCATGTGCTGCATTGTGCATAGATTGTAGCATAATTATGTGCCGTGCTCCACAGAATAAAATAAAAGCGAGTAATTGGTTTCAAATACATGTGCATTTATTGTAATCTTTATTAATAGCTTTGCTACAACATGATACCACACCATAGAGCTGCACATGATCCATTTTTCTCTGCCTGCCTGTTTGCATATGTCACGTAAGAAATGTAAAACGAGTTAAAGCTATGCATGTCTAATGTTAACCTTCACTCTAAGAACAGGTGCATAAAGCTGGTTCAATGAGGAAGTTTCAGTAGGTCGAAGTCGCGGGAAATCAGTTCCTATATAATGACCACTTCATATTACAGTTAAAGTGCGCAGGGCCACAAGTGCTAAGCCTATTTACAAAGGTGGAAGTGCCTAATAACCTTTGATCCCATCGTCACACTCGCACTCATTCTTCTGTCACGTAATCGAATCGCTAGCAGTATGGGACGCGTCTTTTGCCATCTTATGCAATGACATCACATTTTTTCATGCTCGTATGCTTCTAATACTCCCATGTGAGGAACCTTTCTCGCACATCGTACCTCCGCAGAGACAAAGGTGCATACAAAATGATCACATGGTGCGCAGCCCACGCAACGAGGCCACTCAGATATGCCTGCAAACAAACAAAAGTGTGTGCACTCCAACCCCATTGCGAAGGCACAACACATTGGTTTTTGCTTTGCTATCACAAATAGAGCTGGCACATATGAAAATAATGCAAGTCTCCTCTCTTTTTTTTTTTGTCAGCCTGTAGTGGCCACATTGAAGTCACAAGCAGTATGCTCAGCCACAGCATCTTTCGTTTTGACAACCTGCTAACTGCTGGAAAAACAACAGCAAGCATGCGTGCACGATTAATATATGTATGTATATATATATATGTATATATATCTTTGGTGCTACGAAACAGTCATGCCATTAAACAGTTTCAGAGAACAACAGGCACTTTAGTAAGTACGGCAGAAGCTTCTTTTTTTTTCTTCTTCTTTGAAGAACGACTACACAGTTTTAAGTCATCACGGTCACGTCGACCGCATGTGGTACATCGTTTGAAAAAAGTGGCAGCACTTGAAAAAACACCATCGATACACACACAACAAAGCGTTAGCATGACAATACATTCAACCGCGTTCAAAAAGGAAAACATGATATATTTCTGCCCAGCTGTACAAAACAGTGCATGTAACGTGATAACCCACAAACGCCACCGCCCAGCCTTGCAGTCACATTTCACAGTACAGCAACACCCAAACACATGACCTTGCTTGCATGGGCATATGCTCTCGCTCTACATTTTCCTTTTTTTGTTTTGTTTTGTGATATACTAGACATAATGGGGCACTTGTACACGCACGTGCAGTCATGAGAAATTGGACTGAGTATACTAAAAATAACACTGGAATGTTTTCGCCTTGTGTTTGTACACCAATTACATGAATGGTGTGCCTTGGGATTTAATGGTGCACAAGAGCTCTTTGGTGTTGCCTCCCCTCCTTGTGAAGCTCCTGCGGTGTCATTGTTGTCACAGTTGGTTGTCGACTTGGAGCGGGTGGCGCAGCCGACACCTGCCCCCTTCACGACACCATCTCGCCTTTGGTCAGGTGGATAGTTTCAAAGTGGTGTCCCTCTCCACTCTGAAAATAAGCAGTTTTAGCATTCACGATACTGCATCTGAAACTGTCAAGGTGCAAACAGTGAAAATGAATTCATTTGCACTTTTTCACAAACAGTGCAAAGAAAGTAGGAGCCAGAAATGATTGAGAACATTGCTTGTTCTTGTCCATCCTGGTGGTCGTTCCCTCCCATTTCATTTCATAAGGGCACTTAAGGAACAGCACCTAACATTTAACTTATATGCTTTTATACCTTGTGATTCACGAAAAGCGGCATTTTTTGTGTGGCCAGTATATTTTTAGTCAACAGAAAAATGGTTGATGCACCGACCTGGTGACAAAGGGTGATCCCATGCCAAGCATCCCAACTCGACAATTACATAAATTTTTATTGTTTCGTGTAGATTCAGTGTAGGTTTAATGCAAATAGCTTTTCTAACAAACAGTTTCTATAAAAAGAACATTTCTTTTGGATTTAAATCTTATCACAACCCAGCATGACCACTGCGATTTAAAAATCAAGAAACTGGTATGTTGCTTGGGTGGTATGCCAGACTGGTATGTTACATAGATGTGTGCATCAGCAATATTATTTATGGCATTCTCAAAAGCGCCCAATAAAAAAAATATAGGAAAACCTAAATCCTCATTCTTTCAGGTTATGTTAGCTTAACTGTAAACAAAAAATGCTCAATATAAAAAAGAATTGATAAGTTTCCGAAAACTGCGTTCTTGCCTTTTATCGATCAGCGTACGAACACCATAATGGTGCTCGCAAAAATAGGCCAAAGCCTGTGTTATGGCGAAGCCTGTGTATATGGCATGTGTATATGGATACAGACAGATGCAGTCTGTATCCTTTCGTTTTGTTCTTTTTAAGCGAGAGTAAAAAAAATCGTTGCTATAATTTCCCCACGAGGTTATGGGATCGAATCTAGGGTACAGTAACATTGCTCCAGCGAACCTTTTCTTTCTTTTTCTGAGTGGAAGATACATGGTAGAGAGTCCCACACGGTCAAAATTCATAAGGAGCACCTACGACGTCCCTTACAGCCAGAACAAACAAAAAATCTGGAGGCGACCCTAAGCCTTGACATGGGTATCTGGTAGTGGCACTCGCACGTCGCCGTTGGTGTGCCCTGGTGTATTCCTCAGGTTAACTTTGTGTTTCGCGCGCTGCCGAAGCGGATCTCCGAGGCCACGTAGAAGTGCGTGGTTGAGATCTGCTCCGCCAGGTGCCGCAATGATCCCAGCTACCAAACCATTACCAAACGTCGCCGCTACTCACAATTTCAAATAAACTCAGTGAATTACTTTTCATTAATTATCCTGACAGGTAATTCTCTCTCAAGTAAATGCTCCGATATATGTGTCCAATATAACTCCTAACTTGAACCAGAATCATAGATTTCTATTTTTTAGAAGACTTTCTGAGTGTTCGAAAAACTGCACGTAAGTACTCGACCAAAAGTGCTTGGAAGGGAAATAAGTGTGTCACTTGGTGCCCGCGTCACTAGAGAAACGCAAGCAAGACAGACTGCAACGGGGGTGTAGCCAGAAATTTTTTTCGGTGATGTGTGCGTGTATATATACGCAAGTAAAATTGAAAATTTTCTGGGGAAGGTTTGAACCCCCCTCCCCCCCTTGGCTGCGCCCCTGGACTGCAATGAAATAACACAAAGATATGCTCCAAAAGGTGTAAGCTGCTTCCCTACTGAGCACGGCAAGAACCATAGGCGTGCGCAGGGAAGGGGGGGGGGGGGATTTTGCCCCATACTTTGACTTAGTAGGGGGGGGGGGCTGCGATGAACCATCGGTCCCCCTGATGAGGAACCCTGCGCACACCTATGGCAAGAACGCAGTCTTCTGACTGGTCCACCTTTTCTCGCCAACTCAGTAGCAAATAAGGAATCACGCTTCCAGAGAACTTTTGAAAGGCTGTGCTCGAACTAGGGAAGAAAAAAGAAAGAAGAAAAGCTTTCGCATGCAGACGGGCACGTGCATCGCTTGTGCATGCAGGCATGTCCAATATAGAAGAAGATAGTTTCGCAGTAAACGAGAGAACGGAACAAGAATGCCTGTCCCGAACAACAAACTCACCTTACCGCTTCCGATGCGGACGGTGCGGAACTTCTGCAGGAGTCCCTTGTTGTTCTTGGCGTCGTAGCCGCCGTTCTCGAAGTGGTCCTCCTCGTCCTCCTCAATGGCGCAGCTCTCGGCCGCCGGCAGCTCGCCGTCCTTGCCCGAGCTGGACTGGACCAGCTTCATGTACTTGTACTCCAGCCTGCACGAGAACATTGGCTTAGGAGAGTAGCGTTTTCGCACACACCCTTAGTACAGTCCTCCATTAGTCCGTTAGGTTTCATATCAAGTTACATAAGCGATTTCCTTCGCGACGCTGTTGTCGGGAACCAATCCGGATTCTTACAAAAATATGGGTTAAGAACTGTTGAGAAATAAGGCTCTCGACGAGGGTATTGATGAGGTTTTTCGATTGAAAAAAAATCGTCATCGGCCTGTCCACGCTCACAGCGCGGCAAAGGCTCCTCCCACGTGTCTCCAAATAACTTCCACCTTATCCCCACAAACTTAGTCTCATCTGCTCACCTAACTTTCTGTCTCCTCCTCGCGGGCTTGCCTCCTCTTGGAATCCAGTCTGTTATTCTTAATGACCACTGGTTATCTTGCCTTCTAGCGACATGCCCTGCCCATGTCTATTTCTTCTTCTTGATTTCGACTAAGATATCCTTAACACGCGTTGTTATCTGACCCACTCTATTGTCTTTTTGACCCTTAAGGTTCATCACTTTTCCTTTCCATGGCTCGCAGCGTCGTCCAAAATTTAAGTTGAACCCTTTTCGTAAGCCTCCACGTTTCTGCCCCGAAAAGAATATAATGCGGGCAAAAGTTCGACAGGCCCTGCGGTCAACGCTAAGGTGCAAGGGAACAGCGCAGGCGCACCTCCTGTTCTTCTTCCAGAAGTAGACGAGCAGGCCGAACAAGAGCACGCCAAGGCCGACCCCGATGGCGATGATGATCTGCAGTTGGCGAGGGATCACCGAACAGGGCTGCGTGCGGGTCATGGTGTCGGCGGCGCTGCCGCGCGGTATGCATCCCTGGGGCGAGATGTAGTGCAGCTTCTGAACGCCGCCCACGCACTCGCCTTTCACGACCTGCACAAAAAAAAAAAGCAGTATATTGTTAGACCAAGGCTTTCGCTGGTTAGACTACGTTACGCCCAACAAGGACTCTGCAGAGAGCTCCGAACCATAAGGACGCGACAACTAAAGATGTTGCAATGAACTGTCCTTGGAAACAATGCAAAGACATGCTGCTGGGCTATACAGTATATAGTGTAGACATGAGACCAAAATCAGGACTGGCAGGCACGTACGTATTATACGTGCTGTGTCGGTCTATTTAATCTGTAATTGGGGGTTTTTTTTTTTCGAAATTTCGAACACTGAAACCCTTCGCATTCCGATTTTTTAGAGCGTCTGCCGTGATTGCAGCGTAAAGGATTCCAAAACTCAGCTTCGCCACTGTGCACATGTGTTTAGTAGTCAAGCATGCTTAGTGTATTGCAGCGAAGCACGAAGAATGCAAAGGCACCCCTGTCACAGGGTTTCCGCGTGCATCCACCGTTTCCTGATCAATCACGACAACCGAGATGCCTAATAAGTGCATCGGTAGGCCTTCGGAGATATTCGGAAAGTGACTGTGGCGATTTGGCCATTAGATGGAAGCAAAAAAGGCGTGCATTCGTTTTTTTTTTTCTTTTTTCGAACTACCCGATTTTTCGGAAGACTTCGCGGTATCCAGGAAGTGCGAAAAATCGGACATCGATGGCATATCTGCAACGTTTTCAGCATCGTACCTTAAGTAGTATTTTCTTTTGTCTAAGGGCGCGCTCCTATCTTAAGCGAATAGCTTCAGTTTACAACATACCCGATTCGACGCGTCCAATTGCAAGGAGTCATTGCGGCCGAGAGATTGTTCCGAACATTTCGATGGAGGCAAAATGCTAGAGACCCGTGTGTTCTTAGATTCAGGTGCACAATTAAAGAACCCCAAGTGGTCAAAATTTTCGAAGCCCTCCACTGCGGCGTCCCTCATAATCATATCGCGGTTTTGGGACGTAAAACGCCAACACTTATTATTATTATATTGTTCCAAACACTGGCCTGGTAGTCGTCCGGCTTGCAGATTCGGCAGGCAAGCGCCGTCCGCCACAGGAAATGGAAGGAGCAGCCGTCGCACGTGCCGTCGGGACACGACGTGGGCAGCGACACGGTTCCATTGGCGCCGGCGTTCTTGTCGCATCGCATCGTGATGGTGGTGGCACGGCCTTTCAGGCACGCCTGCGTTGGCCTGCGGGACAGTTTCGAGGGACTAGTTACGCGACGCGTCCGCAGACTTCGCGCCAATGTTAGGAATAAAGAAGGTCACTGCCATACAGCCGAAACGACATCTCCAGAACTTCGCGGACACCTCACCTGCAACGAAAACCCAGCTATGGCTTGACCGGCAGAAATAGCCGCCTTAGCGCACGATAGTGTTATCCATAAACGGCTACGCATTGGGCACTCACGGCTACTTAAGAACATGCTCCCAAGCCGGCTTTGCATTGTGAACAAGTGATCCGTGTGTGTCTTGAAACGACATTTTCTTTTGGCTAAATATTGGAAGTGACTTGTGGCAATACTAAAGATGATTTTGCCTGCCCACATGGTACTCCCATCGAACTCTCCTTATAGTGTATACCGTCTCTGAGAGTATGACCTGTAAAGTTCAATCGCCCCGCCACGGTGGTCTAGTGGTTATGGCGCTCGACTGCTGACCCGAAGGTCGCGGGATCGAATCCCGGCCGCGGCGGCTGCATTTTCGATGGAGGCGAAAATGTTTGAGGCCCGTGTAGATTTAGGTGCACGTTAAAGAACCCCAGGTGGTCGAAATTTCCGGAGCCCTCCACTACGGCGTCTCTCATAATCATATGGTGGTTTTGGGACGTTAAACCCCAGATATTATTATTATTATGTAAAGTTCGATCACCAAACAAATGTCACTGATCTAAGCGAAATTAGACCTTCCTAATGAGCACCATGAAAGCTATAGCTAAGTATGCATTGCGACCCCTGCAAAGATTTTAACTTGCAGAGCGTTCACCTGGGGCAAACGCAGCGCGACTATGGTCAGCTTCAGTGCGCTTTCACAGGAATTCTGCTACGTGTTTTCCTTTCGAGATCCCGCGCACAGCCTTGAACTGGCAGCCAACAGTAGGTTTGTACTCACAGCAAATACTCGTTTCAAGATTTAAGCTGGTTTTATCCAGCTACGGATTTTTGTTGTTTAGTTGCCTTACTTGTCTAGTAACAGTAATGACGGAATGATGAAAAAAAAAGAAAGAAAGACCTCCACAACGTTTGTTTACTCACGTGGCTGAGTAATAGAAGAAATGCACATCCGGTTTCTGGCCGGGACCTGAAATGACATCACAGGGGCGTGAGCGTTGTAAGAATAGCGCTGTTTGTACATGCACTCACAATAAAAGTGCAGAGCGCAAAGAAGGAGACGGAGAGACAATAAAAGACAGAGCGATCGCGATCGCTAACAACTCAGGTTTATTAGTGAAATTGTTATGTATATTCATGCCACCTGGCAACTAACAAAATCCAACACGTCCTTAATCTAATAATCACCTATGAAGTCGCCAGAGCATGCGTCAACGTAGAATTATGTCAAATAATCGTATACAGATATTGTACCTAGTTTTCTTTTTTTGTCCTGAGCCCAGTATGAATGGCAGAATACTGTGCAGAATTACTGCACGCAGTGTGGTCACATGACTGAAGTTAACACGCAAAATCATATGACGTGATGACGTTAACATGCATTCCAATGAAAGTCTTCTTTTTTCTTTCGACAAGGCGATATGACGACGCATATAATGCAGGTAATTCCTTCAACGAACTAATTAAGCGAAATCGTGTAACGCTGTCAGGCTAGCAATTTTAGCGCAACTAGCGCGCTTACCTGGAAGGAACTCCTTGAGAACGTCGATGTCATTGTACGATGGTCGGGTCGTGATACCAACCAACTCGTCTCCCAGGCTTGAAATAGAAAGGAAGGGGGAAAAAACGGGAGAACGTATACGTTACTCTTGAAAATGGCTTGAAACCCTCACGATCCTAAGTATATACATCGTCGTTGCAACAATTACTCGGAAGAAGACCTGTATGGCATCGAGTCTGGACCACCCTGGTCTGGACTCACCTCACAGACTGAATGGCCAGCGGCGTGCCGATGTCAGCTTGCTGCGAAGGCACGATTGTTGATCTGCACACTTGGGACATGACACTGTCGCCGGAGAACTCGTCCTGCATCTGCAACGGACAAAATTATGCAGAAAACGACGCCCGACAAAGAACACGGCGACGACAGTCCAATTCGTCAAAGACGCCGTCGAAATACACGCAACTGATACGCGACTGAAAGATGTTGCGGGAGGGACTTACGTGGTACGTGACGTTGTTCCCACACACGGCCACCGGTTTTCCTTCGTTACCGCAGAGGCTGATGTTGAACACGTGGTAGTACTGAGTTCCGCTAGCCGTGAACAGCTTGCGGCCTCGGACTTCCAGGTACCTGCCAAAACGAGCGCACAATTACTTTGATATAGCACGGCAAATTAAAAATAATTATTGCCTGCTGAGCTTGTGGCCGAAGACATTTACGCACGTACGTACAACGTAAACATTAATATACAAATAAATCTCGTGCTGATAGCGAGTTCCTCGTACCACGGCTACATTTACGCCAGTAATAAAGCCCCTAGCATGCATGCTCCACGAAGTCATGTGACGGTCATATTTGGACACAAATGGTAAAGCACTTTATAATGCGCATGATCGCGAGCATTCAATAATATTGTGCAAGCGCTCGGTTTTCGCACAGTAAAATGTTCGTAGCCAATAGCAGCGCTCTCTACGATTTGTTTTTGCATCCTCTTTCGTCTTTAGTGCTGCTCTTCAATACAATTTTGCATACTGCATAGGTCTGCCTTTTTTTCACTTCTTTGTTTCTCTCTCTCTCTCTCTCTGCTTTGCTTTCTTGCGAATACATATGCAATATATGTGATGTTCCTAGCTACTGCCTTCTGTAAAAGGTGTGAGACCTTAGCCAAGCGTTCCTCGCTTTTAGTCTCACAATTGTATTGATCAAGATTGTATTGATGGGAAATAAAAACTAGCCCTACATTTAACGTAATAATAATAATTGTTGGGGTTTAACGTTCCAAAACCACGATATGACTATGAGGGACGCCGTAGTGGAGGGCTCCGGAAATTTCGACCACCTGGGGTTCTTTAACGTGCACTTAAACCTAAGTACACGAGCCTCAAGCATTTTCGCCTCCATCGAAAATGTGGCCGCCGCGGCCGGGATTCGATCCCGCGACCTATCATATGATTTCGTATTATTACATCACAATATTGGTTAATTGCCCTCAATGCTCCCCGAAAGAAAATAGCAATCTAGCCACCTATTTGACGGACACGGCAGGTATACAATGGAACAAGTTTGTCTACCTTATTTCATTTGTATGTTATTTCACTTTCATGAAATTCGCTCTGTCAAGAACTGACGAAAGGACATATTGAACAGTCATAAAGCCATACCAACCAGCCCCCATGGCCGCTTTACTTGCATGAATTTCACATCCATCTTGAGCGATTCGGTTAACGCTAAACACTGGCACGTGCAGCACGCAGCGAATGCCGCAATGACAACTCACGACGGCAGCGTGTGGAAGTCGAACTCGTCCCCTTGCTGCAGGTAGACGCGGCAGTCGCTGTAGCAGGCCTGCCCGTTCTCGCTGCGCAGCCCTGGCCCGCAGGACTTGCAGGAAGAGACACCGTACGGCAGCCTCTCGGTCACGTACGTGTTGGCCGGGCACTGCTTGCACACAAGGTTCTCTCGGTCCTCGATGTACTGGCCCGGACCGCAAGGGATGCACCTGAAAGCGTGGCGCCAACGTGATGTTCGGTGCTGATTTGCCAGCTCCTTACTCTATATACTATATAACTGTACTATAAGCTTTTTTTTTTGTTCTTTTATAAACGACCCGCTTACTGAAATTCATTTCTCGCGAACGACAAGAAACTGCAACTAATCAAACTATATAGTTTACAGTCGGTTACCCTAAGAATAAACACAAGCTCCGCCCACACAACAACAACGCGCTTGTCAATCATCTATGTAAAAGAGCCTTGCATGGTGGCTTTCTTTCGAGCAGTAAGCAATTTTCTGTGCTAGTGTAAATACCACGTGTATCGAAAACTAAACCGGATTCGTCGTTCCTACCTAAATATGACCTTTAGCTGTGCAGTGATATCAAAATCTCTGACGAAATATGCCAGGACATTCAAGTTTTCGATTTAAAACCAGCGACACGAACGTGTCCTGTATGGGAACACCAACTATCCGAAGTGCCCGACGTCACGGAAGTGAGCAAATGTGATTGGATGGAGCGACTATGAAAATTATCTCCGAGTGGAACAGTGAAGGCTGTGGGCGGAGCTAGTATTCATTCTTAGGTTTTAGCCGACTATTGCAAGCACAGCACATGCGCGGCCTCCTCACCCTTTGGCCTCGCTCCCTTCGGGGCAAGGGATGCACTTCTCCGCTCCACCGCGAACGGTGTTGGTCACGTGGATGTCGTAGATGATGGCTGAGTCCTCGGTCTGCTGGCGTCGCCGGTTACTGCGCGGCGAGGCCGGGTCGCTGGCCGACCTCTGGAACGCCCAGCTGAACGTGTAGCTGTCGTTCTGCTGCACGTAGTACCTGCGACAACGACGGTGTGGAGACGTCAGCTGTATAAAGTACGATAAGGCACAGAGGCACTCTGCGAAGTGATTCTCCGAGATAGTCCAGCTGTGAAAACGCCGTTTGCTTCGTCAGGTCACACGCAGTGAGCTTGGAAAATTTAAAAAAAAAACGGTGAACTGCGCGAGTTAGAGTATAGTCCTACTGGAAAACGCCCAGTCACGTGAACAAATTGTCCGATGTAAATCACTAATGTAAAAAGACCAAAAGTAAAGAATATGATTACATGCAGACCCAACCAGAGGTTTGTGTTCCGGTTATTTTCTCGAGCATGTTTGGCGCATTATCAATCTTGCAGCCTATCTATAGAATCCGGAATGTCCGAATATATAAATGCTACACGTTGTAGCTGGCAATAATTTCATTCATTATTGTAATTTCTCAGCCCTTTTTTGGCGCGTACAAGTATGCAAGTAACGGTTGAAGGAATGCAGCAGGCTTTTTTTGTTTTAACTTTAAAAAACGGGGCACGATATATTTATGCACTTACGTGTAGTGTTGTTTCTCCTGCCTGCCAGTCCAAGACTTCACGACAGACACGCCTTGCCTTGTGTTAGACTGAAACATACGAATAACAGTGATTTTACTTTGTTTTATTTTTTTTTTCTCTTGGTGCTCTAGTGAATATCAAAATGAGCGAGAGTACGTATAAATCATGTTATACTTCTAACCGTAAAGTGGCCTCAAGATAGTTCATAAAAATGGTCAGTCATATTCTTTCAACCACAGCTAACAGGACGCTACGAGACACGTCGGAAGACGTACCTCTGCATCTACAAACTTGGCCGTTGTGAACGCCTGCGTGCTTGCTTTTTAGCCAATTCACGAGCGGCGACGCAAAAATAGACATCAATGCCTGAGACTCTGGCTTCACTGTGATAACATGTTTCTTGAGGTGAAACAAGCCTCCCGTATGTAATAAACTGCCCGTTTCGATATATGCGCTGTAAAAGCTTCCATAGTGTGCCTTCCTTACATAATTCCGCACTCTTTTAACGCACTTTATAACGGCATTTTATTGTGCGTGTCTGTGTTCGTCAAGTAGAAAAACGTATTTTTAACGAGTTTACGATCTATTATTATTATTATTATTATTATTATTATTATTATTATTATTATTATTATTATTATTATTATTATTATTATTATTATTATTATTATTATTATTACACGACGCGCCGTTCAGGGCATGTAAAACGTTCAGCATTTGCTTGTTCGTGAGGGCACAATCTTAAACTTTCACACCTCGCAGACTACCGGACATAATGCCTTCGAATGATGAAGTTCACTTGGTTAGTGACCACGAATGATTCCCTTACGGACATGAAGACGAGCTCGCAGAGGCCGGAACAGTCGAGCTCGAAGGTGAAGCTGACGGTGCCGTAGGCCGTGGTGCGGCCGCCGAAGAACACGTCGCGGCGTCGGAAGCCTCCGACTTCCAGCGACAGGATCAGGTAGGCGTCCTCGCCGTGCCCTTGGCCGCTCTGCACGTAGCCGCCGGACGCCTTCCAGGCCGTCGCGTTGCGGCAGCCCCAGCCTGCGGATTTCGTTGTACGCGGAGTTTTGTTACATCAATCTGCTGCAGCGGTCACTACCCTTAACACGCTGTTCTTGCACTTCAAAAAAAAAAAAAAAAAAAAGAGTATGTGCTACTCTTTTCGGGGAGTCCCGATTTGCCACGTATATGACTCTCTTTAAAGAGACGCGTTAACTCTCTTTTGGGCCCCACGACTCTCCAAAGGGTGTATAATGGATCTCCAAAGAGAGTTTTTGTGTCCCTTTAAAGGGAGTCATATATGTGGCAGGTAAGGTCTCACAATGAAGAGTCAAATGACTCTCTCCTTTTTCGTAGAGAGTAAAAGAGTCGTATAGTGGTGAGACCACTATTGAACGTCTATAAAATCAAAATAGAACGAATATAGAGGTGCAAAATGACATCGAGGCAGAACTGATTCCTAAAGAAAAGCAGATATTGTTCTAGCAAATAGAAAAAAATGTAAACAAGAATGAAAAAAAGTCTAAGAACTTCAAGAGTTGAGGGGCACTAGTAACGCGATTAAGTTCTAGGCAAGCGATTCATCAAACAAAAAGGTGCATCCGGTATAATAATGCTACGGTGTTACCGCTTCCAACAACATTCACTGAACACTTTAAAAAAAAAGAGCAGGCGACGAATTATAGGTTCGTCAACACTTAATGTAACTGATAGCCTCGCTCACACTTAAAAATAATGCTCTCTAGTATATTCGTATTTTCATAAAAATTCGTTCGGCACACGAAATACGGATATAGTGTAAATGTAGGGAAAACACTGAATGAAGAAACATTACACTAACATTACAAATGGCTAAGACTAAATATTTTGTGGATGCCCCACAAAAGTACAAATAACGAGATTATTGGGGTTGCTCACCGCCTGGTTTCAAAAAGAAATCTTCGTAAAGCTTACCTATTCTACGACCTGCCGTAATTCACCACGCAATAAGCTCACCTTGTAGGCTCATGCAGCGCGACGCCATGTTGCTTGGAAGCTCTTGCCACGTCTTCAGGAAGAATCCGTAGTTCGGCACCGTCGATGCGGGACAGTCTTGGCATTCTGTAAACCAGCAGGGAGTAATTAAAAAAAAGATTGGAGCCCATTCCCTATCGGGAATATGGGGACAAGCGAGGATCAATTGGCGTGTGCGTGCCTGGCGTTTTTTTTTTTCTTTCTATTTCTTTCTCCACGCCGGGAATGGGGCTTTAACCCACGTGCTTCGCAGCGCAACACTTCTGTTGCTACAGGCAAGAACGACGGTCATGCGTGAAACAATGAAACGCAACAATTAAATGCGAAAATGTGAAATGACGAGTGACGTCAATAAAAGATCAGGTTGCCATATATTAAACGGCTTAACGCCGAAAAGCCCACGATCGAGAGAGTGCCAGTTATTGTAAAACTGCGCATAAAAATACGCATGCGACTGGCGCACCTTCGAGGGCCGCATCTGTGTACACCAGCCGGCGCCGGATTTTTCGCGAACTATGCCACTGCCACCACCGAAACCTGAAACTCATAAAATCTTCGCTTAAAAAAACAACGAAAGACGTACGACGCGTATTGTATTCACTATTCGCTTAGTAGCACTTGCGCCTGCATGCGGTCAACTTCGGTTACACGTATTGAGAACCAAGAAAGACTTCTACTTTTTCTTTGTTGTGTTCACGCCAGCCGAAGACGCTGAGCGCTAAGCAATGGTGTAGTTCGATATATGCACGAAAGTAGGCCACAACAAGTGTACTTTGTATAATCCGCCAAGGTTGCTATTTGGGCCATGTAATTGTAGTCGGCGTGTATGTGCGCAGCACGAGACTATAAAAAAAATTCTTTTTTTTGCTTAACTATTCTCCGTGGCGTGTATCTGCAGCGTTATTCGACAGAAATGAGGTCGTGGTATCGATTTTTAGCTGCGGCAGATTCCTATGCGAGGCGAAATGCAAAAACGCACGAGCGTTATGTTTTTTTTTTTTTTAGGGCACGTCACAGAACCACGAAGGCTGCGCCAAAATTAGCCCGAAGCCATCCGCTACGTTCCAGTGACGACAACTTGTATAAATGTGCGTAGTCGCGCGAGTGAAAATTAATTCGCGCTATTTTCCTCGAGTAACGGCAACAGTCCGCTTGAATTTACATATATTTGAGGTAGAAATTCAACATCAGGAGGAATGAAATTTAAGGAAGCGAGCCACAGGTGCCGTATTTTCTCGCGTATAACCCGCCCCTGCATGTAATTCACTCCCCCCCCCCCCCCTCCCAAACACGGGAAAATTTTAAAATGATCCCCGAGTATTGCCGTGAAGACACCTTTCTCGCATTGCCACAAACTACGGCCGTGAAGCCATCTTACACAAAAGAATTCGCGTGTAGTTTACATTGACTTCAGTTCCGAATTTCCTCTATTTCCCGTGCGGGTTATACACAATAACATATGGTAAGTGCGGCGCCGCGAATCAAGTTACATTACGCGTAACGCGACGTTAGCCGTTGAAGTAACGTACGTAGTGTCCAGTACCATCGATAAAATATATTAACGTTGCCTGTTATGTGCACTGAAGCGCACAGTCCATGCAGTTGCAATGATTGCTAGTTGTAGAGAAACTATAGTTGTCTATACATGGCTTGCACATGACGTCATGGACGCACCTCTTTAACGAACTGGTACTCATGCATGGCGGCTTTGATGCTATATGTTCAGTATAGTCATGGACAGTATAGTCACGTTGCGGTTAACCTGCTTCGTTATTAGCTCCTGCGTTATTGGCTCCTGCGCATAAATAATGGAAGGACCTGTAAGCTATGCACTCATAACACTAACGTGACTTCACAAACCTCGCGTCCCACCATGCGGTGCTCCAACATGGCGGCTTTGGTGTCGTCAGTGCAAGCGATCGACTCCGGGGTTCTCGTATTCTAATAGCGACTTCGAGGTATACATAAACCGACGCAATTACTGTTTAATAATCAATCACCAAGCCATCAGTAATTATAAGTAATTACTGTTAATTAATTATGCTCACCTTTGTATCCGTCCGAGTAGTTGCCCGGCGGGCAGTAGTCGCACATGTGCCTGTTCCCGTGGTGCATACCGGGGTTGCAGGGTGGGCAGGCCACCGTCATGCCGGACACCGGCAGGTGCACCGAGTCCGGGTGGTGCTGGTCGCACACCTTGGGCGACACCCAGTCGTACGACACCGTCGTCATGTTGGTGCGGTGGTCGCACGGGCTGCGAATCTCATAGTAGTCGTCCGGCGTGCAAGCCGGACGCTTGCCGCACTGCGACGAGCCGGGCACTGCAAAGCAGTGAAAGAGACGCACATAAGAGACGAAGAAGATGGCGATCATTGCTTACGTGCGTAAGCAAAAACGTGCAGCCGTTCCTTACGCGAAAGGTACCAGTGATGCACTTGCAAGAGTTTTTGGACCATACGGCGTTAAAATCACACATGCGCCAACGAACAAACTTAAGCAGAAGCTCGTACGTATGAAGACTCTGAAAAAACGCCAAGCCTGCGCCTGGTGAACATGGGACGCGTAGCGGCCCCGAAAGGTCAATATATCTCTATTTTCTTTTAAACAAGGCGAGTGTCTCTTTTATTTCTTCAATAAATCGCCCTCGCCTGACGAGTTTTGGTCGAGCCTTGGACTATTTTTTACGCGCATGACCACATCTCGCAACCTGAGAAAGATAGGCAGTGGAAGTGGAATACACCTTCTTTCTTCAGCACCGGATCGCTCGTGAATCCTGTGCAAGCGTGTAAATAATATCAGCCGTAGGTATGTCGGCTGGACCACAAGTCATCGCGATCAGTTCCTGTCTTGTGGCGAAGGCGTCGTCTATTCCATTTCATCGTCTTGCGGCCAAAAGTGCGTTCGTCAAACCGGCAGATCACTTAATAAAAGACTGTTAGAGCACATGTATAATGTGACAGTGCGAATTTAAGGCCATCTGGGTATCCATTGTCGAGATTATGAATGCTCGCCGAACTTCAGTAGCACAAGCGTGCTGCGTAAGTGTGGTGACAAGAGGACACGAGAAATAATAAAGGCCCAGGAAATCGCGAACCTAAAAGACGGTTGCGTCACTACCCATTCCATAACCTTTATTAATACATAGTTAACTTTCCTATGGAGGCCTACGTAACCATGGGTCCTTCTCGATGAGTGCTCGGAATGTGTATATGTCAGGCGTTATTTTGTTGTTGTTGATAGCCGCCGTATATTTACCGCGGTGCACTAAAAATCAAAGTTCAGTTGATAGTGAGCGCCTGAGCCCCGTGTTCCTTGTGTCTGCCTTCGTGGAGTGTGTGCTCTATTTGCTTTGTGATGATGAACAACCGACTAACTCGAGATTTGCCATTCACTGCGAAGCACCGGCCACATGGTGAGGGCGATTCGCTAGTGTTCAGGTATAGTAGCGGGACACTGCCGTACGATGACAATCCGCCGAGAATACAGGACCTAACGTCAGCATGTGGTGCGACCCAAAGACAAAACCCATTGACAGCTATACTACAGGCCACAGTAAATATATAAAAAGGAATCTCACGTTACTGCCTCGTGTGCGCTGTATAAGAAGTTTCCTTCTTCACAGTAAATACCGCGACATTACATATCAATTAAAAAACCGCGCATTTTCTTGTTAATTTCCCTGTCGAAGTTTTGCAAAGAAGGCCAAGCACAAAAGAACTGTGAAAAAGGTGTGCATCTCTACGGCTTCGACGTTTCGGCAATCTGCCTACAACTCGTCAGTAAACAGACAACTAGACACGATGTTTCAGCGCGCGCACTACGTGGCGCCAAAAGAAGTGTGAAACTGTTCGTTTCGTTGTCCCTATCGAACAATTATTAACGTGCCAACAAATAACAATGGAGAAAGTAAGTTATTTATGTCCATACGTTCAAACTACACTAATGATGTTGAAAATTCGTAAAATCGCAACAGCACTGAAGCAATTTTTTTACATATAAATTAAAAAAAAGCAAAGTCGAGGTTCTATAAACCGGCTAGCAGGTTTTCGATCCCTTTTCGTGGGTACACTGCCTAGCGTGCAGTTGTCGATTTACTGTACGGCTTCTTCAGTGCAGCTATTCATATAGTATGGCTGCTTCAATAGCGCCTCGCACAGTGTTTCGCGAAAGCCCTACAACTTTCGTCGCGCTGCATGGTTTTGAAGGAGACAGAGTGTATATAACGTGCCCGCCGTTAACGCGACGTCACGCTTCACAAAGAGCTTTCCGACCCGACCTTTCAATTTGGCGATAAAGGCGAGCCCCACCTGATCGTTTCCATGGCAACGGCGACAACGCTCGCCCTCACCTCGTCCGAAGCCCGCATCGCGCAGCACGCTTCCCGTCGCACTTTCTGTCGCGCTGTCCCAGCAATGGACAGCTGTGATACGTCACGCGTTGCGGACCGTGCTTTTTTTGCTGCTGGGTGTCACACTATTCCTGTCTGGCCCCCGGTTTAGTGCGCTCCTTTCTATTCGCCCGTGTGTCTGTGTAAAAAGGTAGCGTGCACTGCACAGGCCATAAGGCCCGGTCTATAAAATGACCAACGGCGCTTGCAGTGCACGCTTAGGCATTCAGAACCCCCCGTGGTGGTCAAGCGGTTACGGTGCTCGACTGCTGACCCGAAGGTCGGGAGATCAAATGCCGGCCACGGCTGCCGAATTTCGATGGATGGTAGAGGCCTGTGTGCTTTAATGTGCTTGGTATGGTGCACGTTAAAGAACACCAGGTGGTCGAAGTTTCCGGAGCCATACACTACGGCGTCTCTCAATCATATCGTAGTTTAGGCACGTAAAACTCCAACATTTATTGTTATTAGGCATTCAGATGTCATACCGTGCCAACTGAAGTCGTCTTATTCTGTGCGACGTCTCCCCATTCTTATATCCCTATTTCTTACAGAATCGTATCCGTTTGACTTCGTACAAAATGTACTGATTCATTTCACTCGTGTCGTCAGTTAACTTTGTGTATTAAAGATTTTGCAATACCATTAGATGGTTGCGAGCGCACAGCCTTGAATCCTTAAACACTCAGTGTCCTTATGAACGGGGAAAGTATGCGGATCGTCTGTAAAGAAACATCGCTGACAGGTACACTCCTCTTGATATGAAAGAAATTTATAATGAGAATAGACAAAACATAATGATTATAACCTAAATATGACTTTTTCCATAGGCTAATGTTCTTTTCATCCTTGCTTTAAAAGACATACATGCAAGGCGTTCGATTCACGAAACCTATAGAACTTGACCGGAAGTCTCACTGCCTGGTGCTGCTCTATCAATGATGAACTTCTCGCTCATATTCAATGGTCCAGTGCAGAGAAACATACCCTCGTATTTTCCGTTTCAATCACAAACTAAGGGTAGAACTGCTTAGACTGCGCACTGCAGGCGCGTGCACAAAACTGCGAACCAGACTGTGCGTGAACTGTGTAAGCAACTCACGGGCGAACTCCTCTGGTCCGCACGCCTTGCACTCGGAGGCGTCCCCGATGGAGTAGGTGTTCAGGGGACACGGCTTGCACTCGACGGCCCCCTCGGTGTCGCTGTACGTACCGGGGGCGCACGGGGTGCACTCGGACGTGTAGGCCACACCTGCAAACGCCGTTGTGACGATGGAACTTAACGTCCACTATAAACTGCTGTCGTAACTCGATAGTGGTGCGATTATGCTGATATATGACTCGCCAAGGTGGCTCAATGGTCAAGGAGGCCTGCTCGCAAGCACGGCTAAAATATATGAATGGCTAAATTAACCCATCAAGAAATTGCGTCATGCCTTCTCTCTTATATCCCTTAGCCCTGAGGAATCTTTGTCTTGCGTTAACTGTAATACAACTACACCCCAACAGAATCATGGACCTGGACCCATTATCACATACCAGTCTCATACGATGAGTAGCTCTACGTTATTTCTGACTTCCTTCTGCTGTAAGAGTATACGTTGTTGGGCTAGTTGGTTCATAATCTTCAAAATTGGCTAGCGCGAAAATCGACAAGGACTAAGAAGGAACACTGATGTACAGGACAGGCGCTACTCGCAACTAAACTTTATTCAGAAACGTCTTCCTACATATATACACAGCCGAGTGGCGCGCGCAGGCGCAATGCACATGACAGTCGACATGCTAATCAGGACCGCGATACCAAAAACATATTCGCATTATAACCAAGTGTCTAAGAACAGTCTTTCCTTACTGCGCAGAACAAGAGAAGTGTCACTGATACATTCACGGTCTTTCTTTTTAATATGATAAGCCTCCATTAGTTCTCTGGCCAGCGCATTCCCACTTCTGCCCAGAATTCGAATGCTAGACAGCACTGGCTCACAGGCACAGGTCCTACAATGCGTAGGCAGATGAAAATTCAAATTATTCTTAACAGAGCGCTCGTGTTCCCGTGCTCGATCGTTGACGCAACGACCAGTTTGTCCGATATAAACCTTGCCACAAGTGAGTGGGATTTCGTACACGACGCCTACGGCGCATGTGACGTAGGGCCGGACGTGCTTTTTTCCGCACGTCGGTTTTTTAAGTGGTCCCGAAATGCGAGGGCATAGCCCAGCCAGTTTATGCGGCGCTGAAAAAACTATAGGTACATTGTACCTATTTGCCACATTTTTAAAATTGTGTGCCACTTTGTGCACATACGGCACCACTTCCGGCCTTTTTTCTGCACGAGCAGAGCCAGGCCTCTTCTTCCCCTTCAGTTTCTGAAGGAGGGTTTCGGACACAGCAGTCAAGTTCGAGCAGGGGAACCCAGCCGCCTGTAGGCGCTCAATCTGGCTATTAAAACTATCCTGAGCCAAGTGAACGCAGGACTTTGCCAGCACCGATTCAAGGCATTCTGAGGCAATAGCTCGTTTTACAACCTTACTATGAGCAGAATCAAAGGGTAAAAGCTCTTTTTGGGCTCACGGAGAGTACTTCCAGCAAATATGCTGCCCCCTTAAAAGCCTATTAAGATCTAAAAATTGCAAGGTGTCATTGTTAGGAAGTTCATGGGTGAAGGTTAAACCCTTTCCATGTCGTCTAAACAGGTTTAAAATATCATCAACAGCACTAGTATTCGTCTGGAAGGGATTAGTGCTTAAAATCACGAGAAAGTCGTCTACATATCTAAAAATTCGTAGAACTTTCTCGCTGTCCAATAGGTTATTCAAGACGCGGTCAATAGCAGCTAAAAAAATATTGCAGAGCACTGGGGCAACACATGAACCAATAAAAATTCCCTTTCGCTGGATGAACGTCTCGCTGTCAGAAGCAACATAAGTTGAGGATAGATAGTACTCTAGTAAGGTCATAAAATTATCGACCGAGATACCGGTAGAATTCTGGAAAGCGACATCTCCGTTCTTTTCTATACAACAGCGTACGGCAGGTAACAGGGCATCGTGGGAAACGGTGTAGAACAAGTCCTCTACATCTATCGAAAAGGCGGACTTGCAGGAATCAAGAGATGCCAGAAACGTTGTCACTTCTTTAGAATTTTTAACAATAAATGGATCATCAATAACTAGAGTGTTTAAGTTTTTTAACAAAAACTGACTTAGCTGCTGCTGCCAAGTATTCTGCTCAGTAACTATACTTCTAAAAGGCATGTCGACCTTATGGGTTTTAACACTGAAGAATATGGACAATGACAAAAGCTTACTGTCCATGATAGCCTTACACAACCCTGAAAGTTGCATCTCTTTACACAAAGAAACGGCTTTTGTTTTTACCTTGCTCAGGTTTACTTTTGCAGGAGCGAAGTTCTTGGTCAAGGCTTCAGTGGCTTTTTGACGAAACGTCGTTGAAGGCAATACCACAAAACCACTGTCCTTATCTGCTTGTAGAAGACGAAGTTCATTGTCCTTGCAGAATTTGGAAGAAGAGGCCTGGCTCTGCTCGTGCAGAAAAAAGGCCGAAAGTGGTGCCGTATGTGCACAAAGTGGCACACAATTTAAAAAAATGTGGCAAATAGGTACAATGTACCTATAGTTTTTTCAGCGCCGCATAAACTGGCTGGGCTATGCCCTCGCATTTCGGGACCACTTAAAAAACCGACGTGCGGAAAAAAGCACGTCCGGCCCTACGTCACATGCGCCGTAGGCGTCGTGTACGAAATCCCACTCACTTGTGGCAAGGTTTATATCGGACAAACTGGTCGTTGCGTCAACGATCGAGCACGGGAACACGAGCGCTCTGTTAAGAATAATTTGAATTTTCATCTGCCTACGCATTGTAGGACCTGTGCCTGTGAGCCAGTGCTGTCTAGCATTCGAATTCTGGGCAGAAGTGGGAATGCGCTGGCCAGAGAACTAATGGAGGCTTATCATATTAAAAAGAAAGACCGTGAATGTATCAGTGACACTTCTGTTGTTCTGCGCAGTAAGGAAAGACTGTTCTTAGACACTTGGTTATAATGCGAATATGTTTTTGGTATCGCGGTCCTGATTAGCATGTCGACTGTCATGTGCATTGCGCCTGCGCGCGCCACTCGGCTGTGTATATATGTAGGAAGACGTTTCTGAATAAAGTTTAGTTGCGAGTAGCGCCTGTCCTGTACATCAGTGTTCCTTCTTAGTCCTTGTCGATTTTCGCGCTAGCCAATTTTGAAGATTCTGCTGTAAGCTTTGCATAACCTCTCCGACTTTTTTTTAATGGCAACCACAATATCAGTTACACCCATCAGCTATCTGGTCTAAACTGTTCAAGCTGTTTGTGAACGTCACACCAACTCCATTGCGCGTTGGACTGTCCCTAGCTAAGCTTCTCTGTTATATTTCAAGGACGCACTGATAAGAGCGCTGTTCAAGGACAATGGTGAGCTGCCATTTATTCCTTGCGAATGCCTGCTGCATGCGTTCACACCAATTGTTGCTCGCCCGTTGATCTTTTTCTTATGATCCGGGTACCCAGCGAGTATTACGCCTGGAAGAAGGCAAGCGATGAGCTCACGTTCGCTTAGAAAGACTGCAGCTAAGAGAAAAAGCTGGAGAGAGAGGAAGAGAGCGAGGGCAAGTGCCGCACTTGAACGCGCACGCACCGCTTATCTCGATGCTCTTAATCTTCACGGGCCTGTTGGTCTTCCCCTCGCCGGCGTCCATGCCCACCGTCTTCCAGTAGAGCACGTTCAGACCCGCCTGCAGGTTAACCTGCGAGAAGCGGGAGCACTCGCAGCTCATTGTAACCAGCTCGCAGCACTCGCAACATTGCACTCGCAGCTCACAAGCGCTGCTACCCCTGCAGGGAAGTCGCGCGCGAAAGAATCACGATATCGAACATGGACAGATCAAATACGTTAGCGCCGCTCTTCGTTATCTTCTTAGTTGTTTCGCACTGTCTGAGTTGAGCCGATTAGCGACGTTATGCAACACCAACTCGCCCAAACGGCCACCCTTTTGAGACTAAATACTCCACTGCGTTGCATCGTATACAGAATGAAATCACATTTTATGTTGCCCCTCAGGTGGAGTTGTATATCAATGTGACTGCTTAAACACTTGTAGTAATTCCTTGATCTAGATAAGGGGGCAAAGATTAATTGCAGGTTTGGACATGTAACGATGTGTCGAAATATTGCTACCCATTGAGAAGACGTTCTTCTGTGAGAACAACCACAATTTTCGCAAACTCGACAATATTGCAAACACCAGGATACACCCCCTTTCGACATCTCGTCATGTCATAAATTCCTTCAATGCTAATATCGTAGGGCAGCGTCGTTATGTGATAAGTTCGGCCAGAACACTTTTTCCGCATTAGGATAGAAGCTTGAGCGAGTTGGTAGGGACTGGCACTTGTAAAGCACCTGTCCCGTCTACTCCTTTCGTCTATCATTAAAATATCGTGAAGCGCACGCATCTACAAGTATGACTGTTTCTAACGCTAGGGCCCTTGATATTGTATAAAATATTTCAGCTTGAACCTGTATACTCTGTTTTATTTTGTTTTTGTTTTTGTTTTGCAGCGTTGGCGTTGAAAGTATTATGTCGCATCGCCAAAAATGAAGAGCGTGAAAAACATGCACACGCAATGACGGAGATGAACACTAGAGAGCTGGGGCACGTAGCTTTGCCTCTGTGCTCGTGTGTTTTTCTTTTACCAAGGTACCAGTCCCGCACCGTCCACTTACGTTCATGGTCTTCCACTTGCCCTCCTCTGTCGTCTGAGGCCACTTGTACCTCTCCGAGTGTTCGATGCTCTGGCACTGGTCATTTTGCGCCTGCAGTGATAGACAAAAGAAAATCCGTGTAGGTCGTTCACTTTCACAGCATCGGAACAGTGTTTAGCGAACGCACCTCGAAGTTGAAGATGACGGTGTCGTCGGTGTACTGGTACGTATAAGTGAGCACGCCGGGCTTCACCAATTTGGCAGAGTAGGTGAGCACCGACACGCAGGGTCCCCCTTGGGAGGCCACGTAGGGCTGGAACGCCTTCCAACCGTACCTGCGCCGAAAGAGCACCGCGAAATGCCGCATCTATTCAGTGACGCGCCGGCAAGTAATGCACAAGAGAAGGTTCGCTTGACAGCGTCTTAATGAATGTGTGCCACGAACTAACCTACACATAACCATTAACAAAATATAAAAGTAGAATCTTGGTACCAATATAGGCTTTGGCGCTTATACAGAATTGAAAAAATGTATAATAACACGCTAACCAATCCGGCTTCGTTACGGCATCATATCCCTTTGATAACGTATACGTCAGCCAGAACAATGGAATGTTAACACTAGTAGCTACTAAACTACATACAGCGAACGAATGCTGCAGTTTTCTTGATCGAGACTATTAAATCAGATGCAAAGAAAATATAACCCAAATATATCTGTTCTGCCTTTAAAGGATTTACGCCATACATTAATATGATTATAAATACTCGTGTAAGAGGTTCATGTTCGCTTGATCAACCTCCTCTGTTACGCTTGTACAAAACGTTTCTCCTTGTAATACTGTTTGTTGTTTGAATCATAACTGCTTGCGTATGCTACATTCAAGTGCGTTAGTCTGTTTTATTTGCCCGCTATGAAGCTGCTCCGTGTATGGGGTGCCCAGGTTCACCTCAAGATGCTAATTGCAGCTTTTATTGCCTGGTCATCCTCGCAACACAGTTGCAAATAAATTCAATTCAATTCAACGGACATGCCACTCACGCCGAGCAGTTGACGGCGCTCGAGGCGGTGGCGCTGCTGGTGCCGTTTGTCCTCCGAGCGCGGAAGCTCGACTCGATGGCCTCGGTGAGGACGTGCATTCCCTGCGGCAGTTCGCCGTCCCACTGGCTGAAGCGCAGGCCCCCTCCGAGCGAGTACTTGCCCGCGGGACAGCGCACGCACGCCAGCCGCGTCCGGTCGAAGTACGAGCCCGCGGCGCACGACGTCGTGCAGTCTTCCACCCGCTGCGGCGCGTTGGGCGCGCCGCCCACGCACGTCTGCGGACGCGGCACCGACACGCGCCACCGGCCGCCCTGGTCGTCGCACTCGGTGAACTCGTAGTGGAAGTCCTTCTGCAAAGAGCAACAGCAGACAGAACGAGGACGTCAGTGCTAAAGAAGTCGGCCCTCGAGTGCACAATTCGCGGCTATATGACTATACAGTTTTTTTTATTACTTCGAATACCCGCCCTTAGGTATAGTGATTCGCGGTATAAAAAATACACCTGCAAATTCGCTTCGTGTATAAAGTTTAACAGTGAACGATGTTAAGGTCCATTGATCCAGCGGTCGAGATCGGGTGGTCGGCAAGGCCTGATGCTTGTTGCACGGAGGTGGCGAAGACGGCTTAATTCTAGGCCTGTACAAGTCCACAGGCAATGTGTCGCAGTCACATCGCGGATCGGAGCGTCATAAAATGGGCACGATGCACCGTATGGGCCGCGTTAATGCTGCGCCCAGAGAGTCACAGATGGAGTAAGCGCAACCCCGACTACACAGTTGAATTTCGTTATAAGGAACACAGATATAGCAAATTATCGTTTATAGCGAATTAACTACGAAGTTTGGTTGGTCACGCTTCCTTTTAGTGACATTTGTCTTTTTGTTTTTGTTTTTATAACGAAACCGAAAGCGCGATAGCTGCCGCAATATCGGCACTTACGAATAAATATATGGTTCGCGCGAGGTTCAGATCTCCAAATGTAGCATAAAAAGCAAAATAAATATTCAAAGACGATTCATAGCCACACTTTTTAATCGTTTGAAAGAAATTCACCGACGATTACGACACTGCCTAATTAAAATTCTGAGCGCAGCTTCACGTTGCGGCAACGGCAACTGTGTTTGAACTTTTGGCTATCCGCAGTTGTAGCAATGTATTATTCGTTACATATTGCCACAGAAACATGCCAGCGCTCGAGTTGCTACGCACACCATTCTGCGCATTGCAGGCGTCGCGAACCAAGCGAAACGCCGACAGCCCCGTTAGGACAAGCTAAGCCAGCCGCAGTGCACGTGCCAGCCCTGCATGCGCACGAGCTCCGACCGAGGGGCCAGCGCGCGTGACGGAGAAAGCGACGTCAGAGGCCAGTGGCTCGTGATATCGACAGACTCCGCGTTCGCTCTATCGGTTGCGCCACCGACGCCAACGGCGACGCCGCTCAACGCAGAAACTGCAGAAATTTTGGTCATTCCGAGCACAAAAGTAGCGCAGTTGACTGGTTGCGCCAGTGTATGAACAAAACGGGAGAACTTTGGAAGCTGATGTGACGATGAAGGGAGGCGCCATTCATCCAACCTCGTTTATAGTGGGTTTGAAGCCTAGAATAATGCGGTTTTGTATCTAGGGTCTTCGTGCCAGCCATATACGGGTTTTTTGTTATAGCCAATTTTTATCTCCACTATTACAACGAATACCAGATATTTATATAAATAACTAATGTATATCTATAAATGCAATAAATGTATAAATGTATGTAATGTGTATCTATAAAGCCGGCTTAGATTTGTTCAAGATGAGCCATTTAAATTACTAAATCAATATAATTTACAGCTTGATATGCGCTGCATACAAACATACATAAGGGCGCAAAGGATCACCAACAGGACCGATTTTACACACACTTGCTACTCTTACCCCGATAAGACCTGACGTCACTGTGTCATGACGTCACCGGCCTGGTGCCTCTGTTATGTCAGGACGTTTTTCTTTACGGTGGCCACTAACACCTAGCCGGCACTTCATCGCTAAGAAATGACTGCGGTACATTCTGAATGAATCGAAGAAAAAAAAAACGGCCGCGTCACGAGAGCACACACTGATATTTCCGACGTCAGAGTGACGTTACGGCCCTACGGCTTTGGTTCAAGGTTCAAAATAAGAAAACTCTGATTTCTATTTCGTCCGTTGGCGATGAACTTTTTAACGTCAAGTGATTTTCGCTTTTAGTCTTGACGTTAAAAACAACTTGGACGTTAAAAAGTTCATTCTGTGTATACTGCAGTCATTTCTTAGCGACGAAGTGCCGACTAGGGGTTAATGAACGCTTTAAAAATAAGAAAAAAAGAAGAAAAAAAGACGCTGACATCACGGACACATGAGGCCAGTGACTTCATGATACAATGACGTCAGGCTTTATCGGGGCTGTGTGGAAAGTCGGGCTTGTTGATTATTCATGAATGAAGATTGGTGCAACGCGAAACGGAGGGTACGGAGAGGGCAGCTGTAGCTTATATACTGCTACAGTTTAACTGAATATTCATGTCTGCCCTATAAATAAATACTAAATTGAAGCAAAAACAAACTAACGTTGACTTAAACTACTCGCCAACTTTAACCTCATTTCGGGCACTTAAAAAAATTGTGTAGCCGCTTGTCGTGCGCCTGACGAGAAATATGTTAATCCACACTCTAAGAACAAAAAAAGAGAGTCACTTGACTCTTTTTTGCCATGTATATAACTATCATTTCCTTGTCTAACATTTAATTTGGTTGTGTCTAACAAAGACACGAGCCCCTTTAACAATTACCCTTCGTTCGTATCACATATATAACTATCTTAAAAGAGAGTGAACGTCACCCTTTAAAAGTAATTATATAAAAATTATACGCGAGGCAAAATAGAGTCATATGACTATTTTTTTTTCTTAGAGCGTATATGCTTAACGAAGAGGCCTGGACAGAACCCTTAGAGTTGACAAAGCTACATAATAAATGTCTATACCCCCTCTCCCCTCTTCCTCCTCCTCCTCTATTATTTATAATAGGAACGACAACAGCGTTCAGTTGTACCGCCTATTGTTCCGCGACATTCAAAATTAGGTTCGTTTTCATTCATCGTAACGCTACACGATTGGCTCGGCTCTCTCCCATAGAGTTTCCTACAATACTTACTAGAGGGAACTCTGGCGCTAGTGTCTATGGGAGCTGCAACGCATGACGCTTCAGCCAGCATGGGAATGATGGGTAGTACACAAATTTGTCTAAACTTCGTACTTTCGGCTCCGTTTGGCTCCGCGTCGGCTGCATCTGCTTTGTCGCAAAACGAAGTTCAGCAAAAGTCAGCAGTTTCACTTCACCACTTTAACTTCTTTAGGCTCAGCGATTCAAACCTGGTCACGAGGTTCACAACGGTCTATTCTTTTATCCGAAACAAACGCCAAAACACAGCAATAAACAAAGCCACAAGTACGTTTCAAGCCGCAAGCACGAAGACTAGGCAAATTTGTGTACTACCCATCATTCCCATGGTAGCTGAACGATCGCAGCGCCAGAGTCCCCTCTAGTTAATTTTAGGAAACTCTATGCTCTCTCCCATGCACTCTCCATTTTCCGCGATTCAAACTTTCCGTGCTTCTTAACTAATCCTGGGCGGCACACTTAATTGCACGCCTGGAAGCGTGTCTTTGCCTCCAGGTCGACGCTCGTTATTTCGGCAAATGTAAAGGCTTTCAGGGAGGCATCGCCAATCTCGGTACACGGCCGCTGCTCGGTATATATTGCCTTCTGAAAATGGACTATCAAGTTAGACGGGGAAGGGCTGCGTGACTGACTGTGTCAGCCTGAATAAAAGCGTGCAGTAACGTTGAAGCTGGACAGTCAAGTTAACGAGCCAGAACATGTACCCTGCCTTTACATTTTTCTCTTGTTTTCATCTTCTATATTTGCGTAGCCCCGCATTCTCATTGGTTTTATTCAGGTACGAACCAACTGACCCAAATCAAGATCTTGTGCTAGACATGGCACTAATAGAGGCCGCATACGCCAAGTTCTCCAAGCGTACTGGAGTAAGCGACTAAAAACCAAGAATTTAATCAGTTATAGTAGGCGTAATGAGGCGTTTTTTTTTACGTTAGTCTACGGGAACGCAAGATCTTACTGGGTAATGTGCAATCAATCGTGAAACATTCTTATATACGAGTTGTGATGATAGACTGATAGTAAGTCGGCGAATGTCAGCGAATACACTTGAAGGTGTTTTGTGCGATTGCCCTCGGCACAGACTTCACAGACCAACGCTCCGACTACGCTTTCAAGTACTGAGGACAACAGTCTTGCGACACGAATACTGCGTGAGACAAGAGTGCCAGAAATGTCCTCAATCTATGTCGCAAACTCGCAAAGGACAGGAAATGGCGGTAAGGCAGAGTTTCTGAAATGCAGCACTGCCCAAGATATGATGGCGCGCGCACATCGCTAGAGCGATTATTACTCTCGTTAAGTATGTGCTTTCGTCTAGAGATTTACGAGTTGAACATGGCGGTCATAAATTAATATGTTCAGGAAACGGTGCGCGAACAGCCGATGCTGCAATGTTTACTTAGTGGAAGTGTATGTCTTCGGCTCTTTGTTCCGTTCTTATAAGCCGATTTAAAACGAAAACAAAACAGAGATTAAGAACGCACTCATTAGACAAATATAAACCCATTAGCCGAAATTGGCACTTTGCCAGTATTTGAGCTGCACGTCGGTAATCAATTTTGTCGCCGGCATGTTTTCGGGTAGCGGCGCACAAAACGCCAGTTTCACAGTTTTCGGAAGGGTCTGTCTTGTTGAAAGATATACTTATAATAAAAAGAAAAAAAGGGGGGAGGGGGGAGGGGGGTAGTGTAGATGGAGTAGAAATGGAATAAAGACACGGTGTGACATGCTATGCATAAACGAGCGTGGAATTCGTGCATACCAACGTGCCCTCGATTTGCGCGCGCGTTTGCGAGGGAACTAATCACCGAGAGAGCGAATATTTCGCTCTCGGCGAAAGTGTTCGTAACAAAAGGAAGGTAAAAAAAGTTAGGTACTTCGAGAATCCGTGCATACATCAAACAAAGCGTAGGACGTATGCTAATGAGGCTGCCACCGATTAAGTTTGTCCTCTCCTCGTTCAGGATTCCGGGCATTAGCCGAGAGAGCTCTGGAAGCAAGTGCGCGTTGCATGTACGTAAAACAAACAGTACTCGTAAAACAGTACTCGTAAAACAAAGCCCTTCGGCACACGATTCCGCGACACACTATACAGTGCACGGGTGCGCAGTGTTCGTTCCGCATGCACGCTCCTCGAGGTACAGCGCGCGCTAAGAATTCTTCGGCTGCCCCAGCTCGCTTTTCCTGTTTTCGTGACCAATACGAACGACGCATTCCCACCTCACTCTGCGTCACTAATACCGTGCAGCACTGTGATAACAGAAACGGCTAAAATGCCGGCGGATGCACGCTCACATTTTAGCGGCACGAGGATAATCACCCTGCATTTATCATTTCTTTCTTTCTTTCTTTCTTTCTTTCTTTCTTTCTTTCTTTCTTTCTTTCTTTCTTTCTTCTTTCTTTCTTTCTTTCTTTCTTTCTTTCTTTCTTTCTTTCTTTCTTTCTTATTGCGACAAAACAATAAGGACCCTTAGCCTTGCAGGCTATAAGAGGGAATATAAACTAAAATGTACCATACAAGCAATAAATCTTCTTTAAAAAGCACGTAGCACATAACAAAACAATATTAGGCTTTATTGAACAGAAAATAAAGTCGAATGAACATGAAGGGAAAATAAATGTAGAGTAATATGTGAAAGGAAAGCAACAAATGCATGGCAGCAAGTAATATTCACAAAAACGTGCAACTATTGTTGATACGACATAAGCACTTAATACGACGATTTCATACGTGCAATGACGCTTTGCGGTGCCGCACTTGCATATGGGCATGGCTTTGCACAATCAAAACTGTGGTGATTAATGACTGCACTCGGCTCGTCTACGGACGTAAGCTGGTAAGTAACGGCGTCATAATCGAGGAATGCCTTTTGTAAGTTTTATTTATTGAGCAGAAGAGTCGCGCGACACAGCAGTGAATTCTTGCGAATTGCGTTGGATCACAGCTACAGCAGACGTCGCCACTGGTGTCGATATTCCCGCTCGCGGCTTGGTGGAATCCAGCTGTATCTACCTGCTGGTAGGTTCGCAGCGGACTCCACGCGAAGACACAAACTGCTGCGTTTTGCTTTTGCATAGTGGCGAAGGAGGAACGCTAAAACAAAGCAGCTGCTTTCTTGGAAGAAATATTGAAACAAGCGGACAAGAACACCAGGACGCAGCGACACTAGACGCAGCACGCCTAACATAACAATAATTGTTGGAGTTTTTAAGTCCCAAAACCGCAATATGATTATGAGAGACACCGTAGTGGAGGGCTCCGGAAATTTCGACCACCCGGGGTTCTTTAACGTGCACTCAAATCTTAGTACACGGGCCTCTGGCATTTCATCTCCATAGCAATGCGGCCGCCGCGGCCGGGATTCGATCCCGCGACCTGCCGGTCAGCAGTCAAGCACCCACCCCCAACATAGAGCGGCGATATTTGTGCAAATCGAATGGTTTGGTTGGTTTATGGGGTTTAACGTCCTAAAGACTCAAGCTATGAGAGACGCCGTAGTGGAGGGCTCCGGGTAATTTCGACCATTTGGTGTTCTTTGACGTGCAATGACATCGCACAGCACACGGGCCTCGAGCATTTTGCCTCCATCTAAATATGACCGCCGTGGCAGGGTCGAACCCGCGTCTTTCAGGTCAGCAGCCGAGCATCGTAATCACTGGGCCACCACGGCGGCTCGAATCTAATGTGTACCCTGCCCATTCTCGAGAAACGTGCGCTCAGATGAGTTATAAAAGGAAACGCTTTAGAGAATTGGGAAATTAAATATGGCCGTAAATAAATGCTCGAGTACAAACGAAATTAATAAAAAATGAAAAAGAAAAGGCATGAATATGACAGGGAGTGAGCGCTGGAGCGTTAGCACAGTGTTTTGAAATTCGAAGCAAAGTCCAATTTAGGTTTTGTGCCGAAGCCACGAACTTTCGAAAGCACTGGTCATGTTACTGATCAATTTCGATTCTTGTCTCGTCCTTGTTTCTTGCGTCTCCAGCGTTGCCTTAATGTAACCGAAGAGTGTTCAAACATTTTACACAGTTGGTTCGTTTGTTTAAGTTGTCGTTCCCCCCCCCCCTTTTTTTTTCTCAGTAGTGCGCACTCTCTTGTTAGATTGAGATTGCAAAACGTTTATGAGGCATAAACAATACCTGGTTACTTATAGATACGTTAGACAATCGTTGCGTTTACAACGACTGACGAAAAGTCACATGATCCCTTATGTATTTGCCTAAGACGACTCGAAAGCGAAAGCCATCTTCTTTTTCTCCTCGGGCGATTCTATTGATACGTCCCCCTCCTCCCACTCCTCCCCCTCCTCCCCCGAAAGCTTTCTGCACCTTACGTGGTTTTGAAGTGCCTTTGTGATCGGCCCACCTTTCATCTTTGACCGACGACGTCATGTGATGAAGTCATCATGTGACGTCACGTTAAGTGAAGCTACAAATTTTGGTGACCTGTGACGCCATGATATCGTCAAAGGGTGGCGTCATCACGTGATGATTTTTGCATCACTCGTGCTGACATCGATGGTCAATTTTGCGTTTGATGAGACACCTAAGGCTTTAGCCGTAAAAAAAAAATTGCACTGTGCGGTTACAACTTCGTCTGGTTTTTGAGACAGGATGGCAGACAACTGACGCAGCCCGCGGACGCACCCAAGCAAAGAACGAACGCAATCCGTTGGGTCTGTGGAGAGTGGCTGCCGACGGCATCGTAGCTTCTACGGCGCTGCACGGTATTTCTCGAGCGATGCTATAGAAGGAGAAAGCAGCGGCATTCCGCGGCATAGACCACCGCTCGCTTCGTTTCGACACCCCTTTCGGCGTTTCCGAGAGAGAAAAAAAAATGTTCAAACAAGGAACGACTCCTTCAGTTTCGGCGAATCTTCCGCTACATCAGTTCCATTAGGCGCCGTCCCGAGAAAACCGCTCGTGATGAGTTTTAGATGGCTAAGTGTTTGCAACACGAAACAAATTTTGCAAAGAAAGAGAGAGAATGCCGGCGATAAATGAACGGCGGTTAGATACACACGCAGTTGTGAACTTTACACAAGAAGTCGATTTGCCACCGAATCGCGCAGCTGTGCGGCCGATTTTATTAGAAGCTCTGCGTCACTGCAGCGGTATATCACATGTTGGTGGATTTTCTCTCTCTTTACTTTAAGCTCTTGAAGTCATTGCGTTGTCTGTCCCTGCATTGTGTTTTCGAGAACTTGGCTGCGCAGTTACACGCTCTGATGCCCGACGTCTAAACCTGCGATTGTTCGCGGTTTTTACCCCGCTTATTCGTTCCTTATACGGCGCTTGTGTGTGTAGCGCTTCGCTGGAGCCTTACAATAAAGTTCATACTTCGAGACAGCGGGAGCTGGCGGGATTGTTCAGCGCAGCGCAGTTGAGTACTTCGATGCTGTATTACCAACAGATCAAGGAACGGTGCGAATTTTTATTCGACGATGTTTTCATTACTACTTATTTTCCTCTGCAAAGCAAGATCGACGGGGCAAAGCCGATTCCCGCTGGTTGTTTTGCATAATGACGTCTTTATATTTCTTGTCATATTCATGCTTCTTGCTTTTCATGTATTTTCATATGCTAAGCAAACCAGAGAAATTACGAACTTATGCGTTGATCACTTCATTATCGAACAAAAAGAAATATTTAGAGCGAGTCGAAATATCGCTGTTCTTGATTACGCGTTACAAGATATGGAGTGATCGTCGACAGCTGTCGCGATGTTCGCGCTGCTTGTCTTGGAAGAAAGCTGACAAAATTTTCGTCCACCATTTTTGAAGATGCTATGCATTGCCGATTGCCGCCAATAGGCGGCATAGTAATGATATCTGGGGTTTTACGTGCCATAACCACGATATGACTTATGAGGCACGCCGTAGCGGAAGGCTCCAGAAATTTTGACCACCTGGTGTTCTTTAACGTGAACCGCCATCGCGCAGTACGCGGGCCTCTAGCAATTCGCCCCTATCGAAATGCGACCGCCGCGGCTGAAATCGAACCCACAAATTTCGGGTAAGCAGCCGAGCACCTTAACCACTGTACCACCGAGGCGGACAATAGGCGACATAGACGCACGTTCTCTTTTCGAAGTCAGAGCCAGCGCAGACTGTATTATACTTCAGATATTTGGAGGACACAAGTGAACCGTATTCCGTGGGTAAAACTGTGAAGCACTGCGAAAGGCATGTAATCAATATGACGAAAAACGCGGCATGAACAGTCATTCATAGCATCTAACCGCTTCATGTAGGCTCCATCATGAGAGTTGGATCTGCGCACCTTTTATTGTTCACGAGTTGTCAGTGTCATACTCATTAGGCTACATGTATCCAAGCTGCACACATCCATTCTGCGTCCACACTAGGTATAACCTTAAACGGTTGCATTATTTAAACACCCGTACATGCCTGTTACGTAAAAGCGAAGCACGGGTGCTTTAACGGAAATAAAAATACAACGAAACGAAACTCTCCCTCTTTCCGCAAACACAACGCGCCAGTTTTCTAGCCAAAAAATTGTGGATGGACGCCTGTACCTGTACGCTTTTCAGTTCGCGGTGACAGTTCAGCGCACGACTTTCAGATAGGGAGCCTACCCGCGTACGTAGGCTCGCTACTTCCGGTGTCTCCCACGCGCACCTTTAACTGTCACGCGCTGGCACAGGTCGACCTTTGGCGCTCTTCTGAAAAGTCGACACGCTCCGCAGTTCTCTTAAAAACAAAGGCATGTCAGAGAAAGGCGTTTGACGTTTATGCGCGGGAGCAGCCGAATACACACTGCAGGACCACCTCGGCTCCAACGTTCGCGACCTTCGCCCTTCCTTGCACGGTACAAGCACTCTTGTTACGCACCACAGATCCATCTCACATTCCGTCATTTCGAAAACTTTACTCTCAAAAGACTTTATTTTAATTGAAACAATTGAAATGGGCTTCAAGTAAATTATTCCAGCGTGAAACGAATGAGACGAAAGAAGAAGAAACGCAGACAAGCGCTGACTTCCAACTGTTCACTTTTTGCGAGTGCCTAGGCAATATTTATGCCCAAAGCGCTTCAAAAGATAATTCTTAAAAAAAAAAAACCTTTCGAGCGCGCAATACCTGCACATTGGCAAAATTACAAAGCGGAAACAACGTAAAGAGGTTTCTTCGTCAAAAAGTGACAGCGACAGTGTTCATGTACACTTATTCTTCGCATTCTTTATGTAAATGCCTCTATAATCTCTCTGAGGCTTGCCTCGGGAACCTAGGTTCTTCTTTACTTCAGTACTGGCGTACACTCACAATGACACAATAAAATAATTAAACGCTTTGTAGACCATGACAATTCTGTTTAGGTAAATCTGCCGCAGTTTCTTTACATGCCGATCGTCTCGCCTGCGTGTGGCAAAGTGATAGCGGCTGCACCACTTTCTCGTAAACCCTTTTTTTTAATATTTCATTTCACTCTTACATTGTCGTTAATAACAACTCTCTGAAACGCTAGCAGCCACAGTAGTGATGAGCAGTAGAAGAAAAGAAAAAGAGGGGCGACGATTTTACTAACGTCGTCACCGCCTCTTCATAACTTATCGGAGAAATGCTGTCGAGCGTGCATAGCGTTCAGGGATAAATTTGCCCCGAGTTCATCGACCTCATTCGCTCTCTATAAGCCGAGTTCGTGACGTCGTGCGCGTCATTAGTCGTCGTACATCCACATTCGTTGACCTCCGACCTATTCATAAATTTCCTGCGCAGACGTGCGTCGCAGCGAACAAATAAGAACGTGGGAAAAAACAAAAAAAAACATCCGTATAGTTATAGACCGTGCAACTGCCAGGCAATGATCGACGCACGCATGTTGCGGATTCGCTTCGTCCGTTGGCCTTTTTTTCCTGCATCGCTTTTATTTTTATTTTTTATTCCAGCAAGTTTAATGTCTCTCGTCTTCGGTGCGATGGACCTTCCTTTTAATTATTTTAAATGTAGTTGACGAGATGAGTGCTTTCTGACGAATTGTCGAGTATGAGTCACCGTGGTTTCTCTCTTTTTTTTTTAATACGAAGCGTATAATATAAAATAAACCGAAATATCTGCGGACCGTTTTTTTTTTTTCGGTCAGCGTTAAAGGGCCCCTAAACCACTAACAAGTTCAAAGACGAGAGAGTTGTTTCTGCCTCGCCTTCACTATACCCTTCCTACAGGCGCTATCTCCTCCTCGCCACTTATTTCTTCATAAAAGACGTGGACAGTACCAGCACTAAGCGTTGAGCCTATCAGGATTTCGCGCTTTTAGGCTACACCACACTGTTATATCCGCTTGCACAGTCGAAAACGCGCAAAATGAAGTGTAATCAGTTGATCGCGCACGATAGTCGTGCGAGACGAGGCAGAAGGGGCGTGCGACTGCACGGCACATCAGGGTAGGAGACAACGCACAACCGGTATCCCTCGCATGTGGACCAATCGAGAGCTTATTTCCTCATGACGTCACGTGAACAGATTGCTGACGTCACGAATCGTGCCGAAAAGACGGGAAATGCCATGATAAAATAACTCGCTCGTTATTTGTATTTCCAGAGGTTGTTTAGGGCCCCTTTAAAAACTTCCGACGCATTACTGGGGAAACAAAAAAAAAAGCTTTTAGTGATGTAAGGTATGACAAAAATTATCATACAAAACAACGATCAACACGAATTGTACGGCAGAAGATTAAAAGTGCGTGATTCTGTCTGATGCCCGCTGCGTAAAGCATATTTCGTATTTACTCGTTTAACACCAACACTGGATGATGCTCGCGGAATGATAGCTATTCGTTTTTACAACGTTGTCAATCAAAAGTCGTGCCCGTAGCCCCGTACTACGGCTTTCGCAGCTCTCTATAAAGACGGGCTGCAAGCGAATAGCGAAGGCACCAAGGCCAGCGTGGTCGTAAGGTTATATCTACCTTGTCCCACAGTGCGGGCGAACGACGGAAGGGCACAGATTCGTCGGCCGTGTATCTTTATTTCTTGCAGCATTCGAGGCTGGCTGCTGCGCGTCGTCGGCGTCATCGATCGAAAGGCGGGCGAGTGAGCGCGCGCGGAACCTCGAGGCGGAAGTGCCGAGCACCGGACGTCTTCATTTCCGCCGCGTGCGTCCGCTTTCGGCGCACCTCGGCTGCTATAGGGCGAGACACAGACGTCCTGCTCTGAAGGAGGCTATTGTGTACAAAGAATTCGCCTTCTGCACTCTTGGCCCCCGTTGAACAACAAACGCTAAAAGTCCCTCCCCTTGCTTTGTTTTACAAAAAGGTGAGGGGGGCGTTGTTGGCTGCAAGCGGACAGCATTATGAGACTATCTCAGCTGTTCCTTCGTTAGATAGGTTGTTCTTTGAGTCGTTGAGAATATAACGACGTAAATAATCGAAATGAAAGGCGGGCAAAACAACGGGAACTGCAAAAGTAGTGCAGGACACAATCTGATTGATTGATTGATTGATTGATTGATTGATTGATTGATTGATTGATTGATTGATTGATTGATTGATTGATTGATTGATTGATTGATTGATTGATTGATTGAGTGAGTGAGTGAGTGAGTGAGTGAGTGAGTGAGTGAGTGAGTGAGTGAGTGAGTGAGTGAGTGAGTGAGTGAGTGAGTGAGTGAGTGAGTGAGTGAGTGAGTGAGTGAGTGAGTGAGTGAGTGAGTGAGTGAGTGAGTGAGTGAGTGAGTGAGTGAGTGAGTGAGTGAGTGAGTGAGTTTAACTGCCTAAAGTGCCGATAATACAAATATGTTGAAAATGCTATACGGGAGACGGCAGTAGTAGGGCACTCTAAGTTATGCTCGACTTCCTGATGTTTCTATAACACGCACGTATATACCTCAGTACTCAAACGTGCCTCTGTTTTCCCCCTAAGTCGGATTATGAACACTGCGACAGAAGCCAATCGAACCTGCGGGCTCGAGCTCAGTAGCGCAACGCGGAACGCATTGAGCTGGCGTGCAGATTGTAGAGCACCTAGACACGATTCACCGCCGTCCCGCACACATGTAGCGGTCTGAATTGTATCAACAAAGCGTTGATAGCCGCTACTTAAATGCATGTGTCAGGAGACCAGGAAGAATGCCTCCTCTGACTGCTTCGCGTTCTCCGCTCAGAAGCTCGAACGATATTTTTTTCTTCAAATACCGCAGGATATTTATAGTTGAACGATGGCACGAATTCTAAGCCCAGGAAATTATTTCGCCAGAGGTCACGACGTTAGAGCATGGCGCAGTCACATAAAACGAACTTTGATGCGACCGACATTCACGAAAAGATCATCCATGGAATCTCATTACCGTATGCGTCATCGTGTAAGTCAAGTTGGAGTAGAGACCTACGTACTCGACTGGGCGAGACAGCTTTTGAAACGTGAGAGCAACTCAATATCTCAGACATTCCGGAATTGGCGTTTCGCGCAGACTTCGATTCCGATTGATATCCGAATGAATTAATGTGGACGAAAAGGCAACTTGCCGTCGGTAGGAACCGAACCTGCAGCCTTCGATCCGAATGTTGTAGGTTCGGTCCCTACCGACAGGAAGTTCTTTTTTTCGTCAACTTTAATTCATTCTCAGTGATGTCGTAATTACTACACTACGGTTGAAAATTACAAATAATGTTGCCTTTTCTTTCCTTGGCTTCACTGTCTGTTGGTTTCATTCGGAAGTGTTGTTTCGCCAAACGAACAGTCAGTCTCACAGAAAAAACAACTATTACCACGTTGCTGTTTCTACTCTGACAGCGTTTCTCAACGCCTTGTCTTCAATGCTATCCCAAAAGAACGTTTTTTTTCCACCCACCTGCCTCGGCATCTCCCCATTTCCTCCTCCTCTTTCTCTCTCTAACGCTGATCTCCCTCCTTCTATTGTGCCTTCTTTCCGGAATCAATCTTCATTTCCTCCTTGATGCAATCACCCTCGTACATTCTCATTAGGTGAAAAAAAAAAACCTTAATCTTCTCTCCTGAACATCGGAGCCGTCACGTTCGCTACTTTTACTGTTCGTCGAAACAGGCCGTTCGAGATCAAACCTGCGAAGTCTACATTGTTATTACGTTCCACGGTAATGCGCTTTCTTTGTTTTCATCGAACAAAATAAAAACAACCGTGTATTTATAAATATAGCCATTTCGACCTTTCCAAATTAGAAGCCTTCAAAGGAAACGTCATGGCTTTGTGCTTCTTCGGCTTTTTTCTTGTTTGTTTGTTTTCCTTCTTCCAGATCGATGGCGTCAAAATATTTCCGCAGCTTCGAGCGGAGCGTGAACAAAATAATAATAACGATGATAGCACCACGTATATAGTTAGCGAGAAAGGCGTCGCACGAGAATGACAGGAACCCCGTGCAGAACAACTCGGAACCCAGACAACCGCGACTCTGATCCCGCACAAGTCTCGACAGGAGTGGCCTTCAAGAGCGCCCTTTCGCAAGCGCGTCGGATCAAGCTGCAGGGATTAAGAGACCGCCGAGGAGCGGATCGTTCCGTGATTTCCCCCAAGACCTCGATGTTGTTGCACACAGCACGAACGTCGTACGAACGCATGTGAAATCCCGACCAAGCAGAGGTTTTGTCAGCTGCACACGCGCGAGCATCGGGGCGCCTGATAGAATAGCGAGACTCGAGGTTAAACTCGAAGGCATGAAGCCTACTAGTCGCGGCAGAGGACTTGAGTTCGTTGGGGTGTCGGATAATTTCGGTTTCGTAGATTTCTAGATATCCTCTTCAGATACGCTGACACTTTTGTTTGGTTTTGTTTTGTCATACGGCGAACTGATGCAGCAAATTGTGCTTATTTTTTGTGTGATTTTGAAAATTATCTAATGAACGTATGTATTCTGACATGATGAACTTTGTGTATATTATTATTATTATTATTATTATTATTATTATTATTATTATTATTATTATTATTATTATTATTATTATTATTATTATTATTATTCGACTTCACACCTTCCCCCTAGTTTGTTTTATTGTTTGTTTGTTTTTTTTAGTAACTTGAGAAGGTGTATCCCCCAGCTCGATATTAAGCGAAAAAAGACACACAAACCTCATTATATCTGTTGCACTGATCCTCAATGCCAAGTCAAGCATTCACTCCAATGCTTAGTGTAATTCAACCGATGTTTCATCTCTGACAGTGCCCTCAAAATTACAATATACTGTAACTGCTTATACTCCCTCGTGCTAGTGTATTACTTTGTGGAACTAGAAACGGAACGTAGCAATCGGCGAAGTTGCGTTTGTGTGTGCGTGCGTGCGTGTGTAAGTGAGCGAGTTAGAGTGTGTGCGTGCGTGTGCCTGTGTATATGTGTGACGGAGAGAGAGAGAGAGAGAGCCAGACACAAATGCTCGCGACACATGCGCCACCTGTACGTGACCCTGGCTGCGTAGAAAGAAAAAAAAACTGCGCACCACATGACGTCGTTTAGGCGTTGTATACACCAGCTGCGTCGAAGTTCTCTTCATTGTAATTCACCGTGCACGGCGAAGTATCAAACCATGACGTCACTGATCGACTCTCCCATTTCGCCGTTGTCAACTTCCAGAACTAGCACCGCGCTCTACTCTAGACCGCCGGCTGGAGACGCCGGCTGGAGACGCCGCCAGGCGGAGCCGTGAGAACAACCTTCCGCGGTCTTTTTTTTCTTCTTTTTTTTGCGAGAATGCGCTGACAGAACATCACAAACGAAAGAAACAAGTTGAGAATACAGGTGTTAGTGAAGAATCACGTATCAAGATAAACCAGCTCCAAATGAACTATATTACAATATTAAAAGTATTGTTGCAGCGCCCCCTGCTCTTCCGGGCCCCCTCCCACTGAGGCCATTACAATCAGAACGCAGTGCACAGACGTGGAATATTACGGAAGGTGCCCTCCCCCCTGTGCGCACACTATTACGCGGAGCACCTTCATTATTGCTTTTTTATAAAGCCTTTATTACTGAGCATTTTTTATGAAGTCCTTTTCATGCTGTAAAATTCAAGATCAACATCATCGGCACACATATGATTCGCAGAGATAGCAGATCCGTTTCACGAACACTTGCGGCCGAAAGCTTTCTTGTTCACTATTTCCCGCTTCCTGCCTATACGCATACAGAGAGAGCGAGGCACACGCCACCTGCGTGTTCGCGCTAACGCGCCGAGAACACATGCTTCGTAGCTCAGTCGGCGACCCCAAATACATCGCGTATACAAACGCACACACGCACGCCCCAAAGCCGTTAAATCACGTGGCGCTACTGGCGGAGATCACGTGACTCGGCAGCGCGCAACTGGCAGTCGGGGACTGCGTATGAGACCCGTTGTCTTGACGATCGTATATTTGAGTGCATAAAGGAAAAGACCACATCTGTTCCTTGAGGTGAACGACGTATACGCGCCACGAGTGCCCTTTCGATTACATCTTATATTTCTTTGTGTCATTTATCTCGGAACAAAATTGAGTTCACCGTTCGAAGAAACATATCACCCACTGATTATTTTCGTTTTAATGCCGCATGTCGACTGTTTCAAGCACTCTTTTTTCTCCCGTGAAAACGTACAATATGCCATTTATACGCCGTCTAAACAGTTCACACAAAATATTTTAGAGCATATTGTAATATAATAATTGTTCGGGTTTAACGCCCCAAAACTACGATATGATCATCAGAGACGCCGTAGTGGAGGGCTCCAGAAATTTTGAGCACCTGGGATTACTTTATGTGCACCTAAATCTAAGTACACAGGTCTCAAGCATTTTCGCCTCCATCGAAAATGCGGCCGCCGCGGCCGGGATTCGATCCGGCGACCTGCGGGTAAGCTGTCGGGCACCATAACCAATAGACCACCGTGACGGGTTAGAGCATATTTCACGCGGTTGTAAACACAGGCGTGCCCGGAGTTCTCCATTAGGGAGAAGGAGGGGAAGGGGGCACGTCTCGCCCAACCAGCTTCGCAAGAATGAAGCGATGACTTGCTTCTCGCAACGGCCTGCCTTTGGTCCCCGGCTTTTTGGGGGTAAAGGTGGGAGGTGAACAGTTCTTGGAATGCAACACCAGGGATCTTCGGCCGCCATTATAGTCAAAAACCTGCGTTGGCCAAAACCCTGCTTTTTAAACAATGACGGCACCGGTTCGACTGAGCAAAGGCATTGGCCAGACTTGGCGCCCCCTTAGATGAATGGGGGGAGCCCCCCCCCCCTCCCATCCTTCTGCGCACGCTTATGGTTGTAAAGGTGAAGAACTATACTCCGTTTCATACATCAGGTGCAACGCTGTGGAAGCTATGCAAGAAGTTCGGCCAGCAAAATGTGTAAATCCGCGTGTCTTTTGCTTGGCCTCCGCGATTAGTTCCTGCAGCGCGCTGCCAGTGCCAATCGCGGAGGCCACGATACCAAAAAATAAAGACACGCTAAGCGATCCAGAACAAACTATCGACAGTACTGTAAATAACGGGGTACGTTTATTTCTTGGGAACAAATCATCTTCTTTTATTATGCAGCCTAGGGAGTGAAACAAAATCACATTACGGGTGGTAAACTGTTTCTTCGCGCGAACGGATCTACTGCAAGAAGTCTTGCTAGCTTCCATAGCGTTGCACCTAATGTATGAAACGGAGTATAAGCACTCAGATCAGTAAAGACTGAATTATTTGTGAAGATCAACTGCGCAAAAAACACCAGGGAGGAGAACGTAAGACGAGACGGGAGCGGGCTGTGACTTCAAAATCCTGCAGATGCGTTAAGCATCTGCAGGATCGTCACTATATGAATTACCAACTCACCCAGCGCTCAGTTCCTGAATCATTTATTGGGTGAACTCGTTCTCGGCAAAACGAACACACTAAGTAAACGCAAGTAACGTTTTAAGTACAGTGATAGCGGCGATCAAGCGTTGTGGGTAGTCGTGGTAACCTGATAGTCGGTGAAACACGTCGGCTTTTATACATGAGCGATCGAACATTCCAGCGTTATCGCTAGTGCCATGCGTTAGTTCCAGAACAAACTCGACTACTCGCGTCGTGCGCGCTATCTTATCGGAACGTTCTAAAACAACCATGAAGGTTTCCATGCATTCCAGCGCAGCCTGCGCCGAGCGATGCTAACACGTTTTACAGTTTTTGTCAGTGAAGCCCGGTCGCATGAAAATGTAGAAACGAGCGTGCGTGGCAATGTTGTAGGTTAGATTTCTTTTGTGATTCGTGTGTTTGGACTTGCACACTGCCCTGTGTTTTTGTAGCAGCTGTTCCCTGCAATCACATGTACACAGGCGTCCACTGTTAAAGGGAACATCGGAGCGTGTGGCAGCAGCTCGGCGCCACCGCCGGCCGTCGGCTGCAACGAGATTCGCGCAGACGCAGTGAGCACCGTGCCCAGTGCTCTTTCGTCGCGTCAGCGGTTCGCTTCGCGACGATTCGCAGCGCGGAAGCAGACGGCAGCAGACAACGAAAGAGCACGACTCACAGCGTGCACTGCGCCTGCGCGAAACTCGTTGCAGCCGCTGGCCGGCGGTGGCGCCGAGCTGCCGCCACACGCTCCGATGTTCCCTTTAACAGTGGACGCCTGTGTACGTGATCTGTGGCTTCGGCATTCTTTTTCTATCGTTACTTTTGTATATTCCTACAATATCTATTCTCAGAGAAATAGTCGTATCCGTAGTTTAATAAATGAGTTTGGCGCGTGTTCACTGGAGCATTTTCGCTTGCTGGCTGGCATGTGGAACAGATGATTTGTGGTTGATGACGCTGGCGCCTTTATGCCTACCCGTACAGAGCAGTGACAGTTTCGTCCGGCACTTACAGCTGCAGCGTCAGCAATGATGGAGCCACCAATTACAGTGTTTTCTATAACAGTGGGCCGTACTGTACATAGACACTGAAACATGTGATTTATAAGTATCTTCCCCTGCGTGTGAAGAAACAGTCTGTGTGCGTTCATAGTTCAGTCCATACGCTACAGCCTGGTTCTGGCCTCCTGGTTTCGTTAACTAAGCTGCATCTTTGAAGGCGCCTTGTTTTGAAGGCAGCCTTTGACTCTTCGTACCTGCTGTTATAAATAAACCTAGAAAATTTTGAATTAAATCGAATGAACATTGAGGCGGAGAGCAAGCCCGGCTCTGCAACCATTTTGAAAACAAGACACACTTGACTGAATTGGCACGAAACCATTGTATCACTATCCTCGGACGTTTTCCTGCAGCCCAATTCATTACCTCAACTGCAGTTTCTGCTAAGTCCGACAGCACTTGTGCTCTAATCCCGTGCCCGCCGTTACTTTCCCCGAGAGTAGACGCGGGCGTGTCGCGTCACACACCGTTTGATGCGCTTACCGAGGGAAACGACTCCGACTCGATCGATCAAGCGATGGTATGGCTCATGCGGGTGCTGGTCACGAGGTCTCCCGTTCGATCACCAGCTACGTCGGCGGTTGCTGTGTTTTATCCTTATCGTTGCCAAGAACACACACACACACACACACACACACACACACACACACACACACACACACACACACACACACACACACACACACACACACACACACACACACACACACACACCACACACACACACACACACACACCACACACACACACACACACACACACACACACACACACACACACACACACACACACACACACACACACACACACACACACACACACAAACGCGCGCGCGCACACACACACACACACACAAACGCGCGCGCGCACGCACGCACACAGGGTCCCATATGTATTCGCCTATAAGATGACTCGAAGGCGAAAGTCATATTCTTCTTTTTCTTCTCAGTCGAGGTATTGATCCTCCCCGGGTCCACCGCCCTACCCGAAAGCTTTCTGCGCTTAACGTGATTTTGCACTATCTACGATCCCGGAGGCCGTGCAAGCTTTCCGTATTTCACCCGGTTTTGCATTGCCACATGTGGTCGGCACACATTTTACCAAGCGACGATGTCATCTGATGACGTCATCATGTGACGTCATGATGACGTCACAAATCTTGACGATCTGTAACGTCATGATGGCGTCATAGGTTGATGTCATCACATGACGATGATTTTTTGCATCACTCGCGTTGACGCCGCCGATGTCTACGGTCAACTTTCGCGTTTTATGGGACATCTAAGGCTTTCGCCTTAAAGGGAATGGTAGTGGTCTCGCACAGTGAATCATATACACAGCCACTGAAACAGCACACTTCTAAATTCAGTACAGTGTGACTGTCGTCGGCGAACCTCGGGCCTATCGTATAAGCGACAATTAGGGCCTTTTAGCAGTGCCTGTTTACCGTGCATAATCTCTATTAGCCACTATCTATTAGACACTATCGTGCATATCATCATGTTACGTACGCGTCGAGCAACTCGGGCAGCTAAAACGTTTTCCGGATCCTGGCACATTTAACACGGAACGGTAGTACCGTAGCGTGAACGGTACAGTATTACGATCGTTGCTAAAACGCCCTAATGTTCTCTTTTTTTTTTCCCTGAAACATTACGTGCTTTTCTTCATTTTTCCGAAAGCTTAATTACCGCCTCATTTTCAGTGACTGCTTTGTGCACGTCATAACTGGAATCCAAACAGTGGCGACTATAAATGTTTTTAAAAATTCGCGGCGCATTACTCAGTGGCAATGGCTACGTGCTGATGGGGACGCATGTTTGATTCCCGGCTTCAACGGCCGCATCGGATGCGGAGAGCAATGCTGAGCTCTTTCGTTACAGCTCTTTCGTTTCGTCGTCCATGTTAAGGAGCCTCTGATGTTCAAAAATTGATCCGAAGCCCTCAATCACAGCGCTTATCATAATTGCGGGACGTAATATCTCATAGTTTCATCTTTCATGGATTTAACATTTCACAAGTTCTTTCTATAAGAACAAGTCAGCACGAACTGCGGCGACGTCTAGCTGTTTTTATCAGGTGATAACTTGGTTGGTTGGTTTGGTTGGTTGGTTTGTATAGGGTTTAGCGTCCCAAAGCGACTCTGACGACGAGAGACGCCGTAGTGCAGGACTCCGAATAATTTCAGACCACCTAGGGCTTCTTTAACGTGCACTGAAATCACAAAGTACACGGGCCACTAGCGTTTCGCCTTGATCGAAATGCGTGTGTTTATTAAATGCTGAACAGGCGTGGTTAGCGCCGCAATTTCATTAAACATTTGAAGAAAAAAATGGTATATACAGATCATGAAGAGATACACATAACCAAAACCGCCAAGTTTCAACCCATCAATATACTACGGGTATTTTGCTGCATACAGGTTCGCTATTGTACAATTTGTAATATATTTGTAGTATGCATATTAAGTCTTTATACAGAATGCAATATTTCTTAACACCATTACGCGACAGCGCTACTAGAGGTACGTCGTCGCAGTACATTATCATTTATCGCCATGGCAATAACTAAGCAAGCTCGTTTCAGAGATGAGGCTGCCGCATATCGCATTATACAGTTGTCTTCTCAGGGACATAAAACAGTGATCCCGCAAAAGTGGTTTACGCATTTACAGAACACTTAGTGTCACTTCTGAAGACCCCCCCCCCCCCCAGTCTACGTGTACTCGTTCAGAACAGTTGCATGAGACGTAAATTCAGCGTCATGGGAGAAACGCAGTAACGTCTTAATATTACCATCACATTGAATAGCAAACCTCAGTCAATGCGGGCAAGCGTACTTACTAAATGAATATCTACACACATTTTCATTCTCTCATTCTGAATCTCTCATGCTAATGAGATATCAGTCGTCCACCGAGCCAGCTACTAGCCTCTATACTAAACTTTGAGTATGCACTTCGCGTTATCGGATATCCACTCCTTCCTCATCTTTCAGTTTTTTAACCGACACTACACCGATGAACACATCGTTCGAAGCTTACATCAAATCTGGGGAAAATCCAATAATCGCTTAAATTTTTAGATCCCCTCAATATAACGTCGACCAGAAGATATTCCACGATATCGCTTACTTCTTCAGTTACTATAAGCTACGTCCTCATTACAACAGCCTTACGAATGCGAGAAACGCAAGTGTACTGCCTCAGTCATTAGTGCTCGTTAATCATATATTAAATCCACGCTGCCTCGGCACGATCAAATATCAATTTTGCATAATTAATGAGTTTAATCGCTGCTTCATCGCCTGTGATTCCGGGCGCTGCGTCCACCTCGAGTAATTATTTCCCCTCAGTTCAGAGCGAATTTTGAAAAAAACTTACACTTCGGCATATTTCAGGCCCGCGTTTATTTCTTTCTTAAAACGTAAGCGCTGAAATTTATTGCGTAACTTAGGTACAGCAAATGCATCGAGCGCGTGCAAAGAGCTTAATTTCTTCTACTTAAGAAAATTACGTGCACTGCTGTGTCGATATAGATTCCGCACAAAATGACGCTGTTTTTCTTCTTTGTTTCAAGGAAAATTTTACAGCGCGGAAAAAAAAACAAAACACGGAATAGCGCTGTCCGTGTCGCCTGCCTTCGCTCGTTCGTGTTATTTTCCGCGTTGTAAAATTTTCCTTGACGATGAATTCCGAACTCGCCCAAACACTCACGTTAATTAATCCTTAGCTAGACCTGTTCGTTATGTGATCCACTCTACTCCTGTCTGCTAATGTTACACCTGTCATTTCCCGCTTCTAACGCTGTGCAGTCTTTAACCTATTCTTGAGTCTGTTTACAAATATAATAAGAGTAAACGCTTCTGATATGTAATATGACTTCTTTACACATAGGCTATAACACATGAACACATTAAATTTCAATACAGTTTGTTTTACACAGCATAACAATTAGATGCTTTGAACTTGTAGATTTTTATTCTAATTAATTACTAATTTATAATTTACACACATAGTCCAGCATAACAATTTGATAATTTGAACATGTAAATTATTATTACTATCTACTAATTTATAATTTACTCCCATAGTCGTTTCGGCGCCAGAAAACACAAGCGGAACGCTATTCTAAATGCCTAAATATGCCGTACAACTGTCGAGTACACTATACTAAAGAAAAAACGAAATAGTGAACTATACTGTTACAAGTCAGGGGTTAAGCCTGTGGTTAAGAAAGAATAATGGTTAAAAAAGAAGCTGAAGATGACTCTCGGGACAACGCGTTCCAACGTTGAGGCTTCGTGCAGTGCTGACTGTTCAGAACTGTATGATTTAGCGCCTACATGAATTGAAGGTCGCAAATAACTATGCTAATCACACAAGGGACCCAAACGTGTTCGAGAGCATTATTTAGAACTGTCAGGTCAAGCTCGTCCATAAGTTCTCGAGAAAAAAATATCTTGCTTAGAAGATCAGTCTTGCGCAACAACATGGGGTACACGCGTTATTGTTCTTGTCGAGCAGTAATAACAAACTAAAAACGTAGAATTAAGGCATTCTTGTGTTGATTCGTTCCTGTATTTCTCAATGCCCCTGCTCTTGTGAAATCGTTCCGATCTATAAGCCACCCTCCTCTCCCATCTCTTCCAGCCACTTCTTATTGAATTAAAAATGCTTTATGATGACTTGGTGCAAGAATCGGGCAAAATATAAACAAATTGTCGTACCCGTCTCTTGTTCCGGAAGTTCGAACGAATACGAGTGCTAGTTCACTGTGGATGTCGTCGAGAATCGCGTACACAATAGTCTTTAAAAAGCATATTTCCGAAACAATAGCTTCAAAGGGGAGATAGATCAAAGAAAAGAAAAGAAACACGCGATCTAAAAGCAGGATGCACTTGCGACGTCCTGTACAAAGCCCTTCTGCCCAGTGAAAAGTATTCACAAACACAAAGAAAGAAGGAAGGCGTGTGTCGTCATTTCCGGGCAGATATACTAATGTAAAATAGGCTTCGGGGATTTGCGACGAGTGCGATAAGCAGAAAACGAGAGTCCTTAAGGGTCGACTGTTTCCTTCAGCAACGCTCAAGCCAGACTTGGTTCTTTAGACGACTGTGAAGTACGCTACCTGTTGAAGGCAACGCGTTCATAAATCCCGCAGATTCCCAGGTTCAAATAACCTCCGCACTACAAAAATTAGAAGCTGGTACTTTCCCCTTCCGCTAGGGGCCAGAGTTCATCTTAAACATCGTAACAACGCGCCATCCGTCCTAACGTCAGCTAAACTTGCATTATACGAACGAAATAAACACTTGGAATTTTATTGTGTTTTGAAAGGGAAACTTGGTTCGACTGTGTGCTTAAGGCGGTGTCTGAACAGCTTCTTTGCTAACATTGGCATCAGCGGGCAGATAAACAGATCGGAAGTAATCGTGTCGCAAGGTCTCTAGCAAATCTGTCCCGGCAACAGACGCCACGTACGTTGTATGTATCAGGCCAGACTGGGGGTATAGCGCAGGCGCAGTGAGGCTCGGAGAACACCCCTCAGCCTCCGCGCAGTTAGGCTTAGCCGCCCGACAGTGCGCTTCAAGTGCGCATTTTTACGAGCACATCCAGAGCCGCCGCCACTGTCTCGCCTCCGTTGACGACGCGTCGCACGAGGCAGCGAAAGAGGGACGCTCCGCCTGCACAGGCGCGGCGATTTCGGACAGCTGCTCGCACTGCCGCGGCGAACGCACTGACTCTTTTTTGGTGTTCGCAGCAGCGCGGCGCGCGTCTATGTAAGCGTTGTTTATCACTGCTTCTCAGCAAGGTTCAATGTGCTATCGAGCGCGACGCGAGATCTTTAAACTCGGGCGGTCGCCACAGACGACTACTGCGTCCACGCAACGCGAGCGCGACGATAACCACCGCACAAGTAACTTCACCTAGCGCTCAAAAGCAATCAGGAGAAAGCCCACTTACAGGTTGACACGCCGGCAGTTCGTCTGCCCCGCAGAGCTTGACGGCGGTCAGGAGAAGGAGCCCGAGCGGGCCGACGACAGCCAGCAGCGACGCGCTGGGTGGCATCTCCGGCGAAAAGAATCCGCGTATTCGCGTCGCCGGGCAAACGCACACGATGTGGTGGACGAAGCTGGCTCGGGTCGGCGGTGAACGATCACCCGCTGGCCATGGTGGTCGCGATGGGGTCCTCTGTTCTTTTTTTCTTTCTGTTTGCTTTGTATTGCGTGCTGTGCGGGCCGAGCCACGTAAAGGGTCCGCTGCGCTCACAGCGGCGGCGGTGGCACCACGGCGACGGTGCCGGTGTGCGGGCGGCGACGGCAGCGCCGCTGCGCTGGCTTCGGAGACGGAGGGAACTGCAGCGGCGGCGTTCTCGTCGCCGGCGTTGGCAGCGGCGACGGCTGTCGACGATGCATGCGCAATACCAGAGTTGGAGTCAGCGAGCGGGTCGCAATCCTTTACAGAGAAACAACCCGTGTTTCAGAAACAAGCTCACTGAATTGCTCGAAATTCACTATTCACAGACCGTTGCGTCAGCGTCAGCGAGCAGTATTAACCGTTTAACCCCTTTAATTTGACACCAGAAGAGGACAGATTATGTCCGTTAGAAGCGTAGTTTCCTGGTGGACTTTCAAAAGTGTTGATGGTAGATGGCAATTCTTCTAAACGAAGCATCGCAACTCGTTCAGTGATTGTAGTGAGTTAGAGCAGACAGCGTCCAGAAACCTAGTCGGAAAGCCCTTATCGCGACTGTAACTCCAAGAGCGGATGCACCGATTGACTCACGAGTTGACGGCGTCTTGTAGTTGCAGCGGAGGCTTCTTCTCCGACTGCTGGAACGTAAAATAGTCGAATCTCGTTCTTACACGAAGAAAAGCCTGCGCCTCTTGTTCTTGTTCACCTTCAACTTTGGCTCACACCCACTGTGGGGGATTGGCCAAGAACTGAGTGGTTTTATAACATGTTATAATACTTTAGAAGGGAGGTTACAGAACAGAAACGTTATAAATTTGATAGGAAATTTTGACGCTTGAGTCAAATATGAAAAAAAAATAACAATAATAAAATAAAATAAATAAGTGCCCGAATTTTTAAAATATATACATGTGTTGACACAGAAGGGTAATAATATAGATTATCTAGTCAACCGATTGGTTTCATTGAGGTAATCCCTCACAGCCACGCAAACCTTCGCATTGGAGAACCCCATAAATCCCTATTCTTCTTTTTCTTCGTCTGCAAAGAAGAGAATGCATGCGCCAGTATTGGGGGCAAATGAGTGGCACACGTCCTCAGGCGGGCCATTCAGTAGAAAAGCCCGGGAAAGTAAACGCAAACAAGCGCAAGAAAATGTCATAAAATGGCGTTCGATATATTATTAACACTGCTCTTCTGAGCACGTAAAAAATCAATAAATTGTCCTAGTTTCGTGCATCCCGTGGTAACGAATCATCACAGTGATGTTAGGTACGAGGTCACCGAGTTAGCCGGAGCTGCTGGTGCGGACTGATTTATTAACAACAAAAGCCTCTACGTCGCTTACACACCCATGTTGCGACGTATGAGTCTATTATTAGCGAAATGTCAGGGTCATCAAGAGCCGGCGAGTAAAAGAAAGGAATATTGTTCCTGTAGTGCAGTAAACAAAACAGAACACCTGCGCATCTGAAACATTTCGGGAAACTGACTGGAATAACGTCATCAGAAAACGTGGCCGAATACTTATTTTTTACTTTGCATTAAAAGAAATTATTGTAATTGGGCTTGTCACTAAAGCTTCGAGAAGACAACCGACTGTGTAAGCAATAACAAAACATATTAGCGGATGGCTGTTATATTATATGAGCTGTCATTCACGGCAGCCCCCGCACCCCGGTCGTAGAAACAGACCCTCCACCACCGAAAAAAATTTCCGGCTTACGCCGCTGATAGTACACACACACACACACACACACACACACACACACACGCGCGCACGCAGGCACGCACACGCAAAGGCGCAGCAAGCCACTTGCAAGAAAGTGGATTTTTTACTGTACATAGACATCGCACATTTTTCCAGCGATAGGAGATGAGTAAAACACCGGAAGTAAGCTTTTCCAGACTGTTATGACGCCGCACACAAGGCAGAAGGCTTCCGGCTAGCAGCACCATTGAACCGAGTGCGTATGCACTTGAAAGCGGCGCAGATCACCTTGTTAAACTGTCTTCACTACTAGTATTTCATCGAAACTTGGCAGCACGTACAGCTATGAAGTCACACTAACTGGTGCATGTAGTAGCTTTACTAGCACGCACAGTAAAATAAATGACAGCGAACTTTCCTTAGGAGAATGCATCGTCGATTGATACAGCGCATTCGTTATCCTGGGAGATCATTCAGTCAATCAGAATTTAATTTTAACGGAAAGTAATAAGTATGATATGGGCCTTACGTAACGCTGGCATAGAAACACCTGCGATACGTGCGTCCGAGCACGTGTTGCTCTATGCGGTATGATGGATCGAAGTTTCAGGCTCAGTAAGTCCTTCACGTCAAACGTGAAGACTGCAGGGGAGATATACTAATTGGTTTATCAACTTCGCTTTCATTTCTTTGGAACATTTTTTTTTTCCCTATCAAGCGTGATAGAAAAGAAGGAGCGGAGGCGAAAGCTGAAAAGAAAGTGTCAGAACGACGCCCGCGAAATGTTTTCCGACGAAAACAAAAAAAAACACAGATGAGGATACCGACGATAGTTTAGGCTATATATGGCGTGATGATAGGTTAAGTTAGACTACGTTAGGCTAGGTCATACTTGCGCCCGATAAACTGCGCTGTGACAGATCTGTTCCCCTGCGCTGCAAGAGGACGGCGTCTCGGGCTCCGTAATCTTTCACATCCCTCATGCGAAAGTCGTATGAGGGGATTGTTAATTAGTTTATCAACTTCGTTTGTTTTATTAACACAATTATATACCTTACCTTTTTTTCCCAACCTTTCTTCGTCTATTTATGACCGAATTTTAGTGTCTCGAGGCGAGTAAAGAAATAAAAGTAACCGTGACAAAAGAAAAATCCAGATTGAACAAATGTGCTTGTAAATACATCCGTACAATCACAGGAAACCGGAATAATGATTGTAATAAAAACTCGTTTGCGCACGACCATCATCACGACGCGTGGAGCCGTCAGCTTGACGAGCTCAGGGTGAAATCCTTATATCGTCATGAATTATACATCGTCACACCATGTAAGGAAGGCCAAGGGATCTGTATCTGACAAGGCCCACTAGTTTGGGTGCGCACACAACTTTCGTATCCACGCCAGAGAACACTTATCGCGTTGTCCGGCGTATGGTGAATGTTGACAGAGCGGCGCGAGTCTCATACTTGATGACGGCTTCCTCTTTCCAGCGTTCTGTCATCTCAGTAACGTATAGATGATCCGAATGCCTTAGTAAATAATCCGTTGTGTGACAACTTCACATGCACCGAGGAAAACGAAAAATATCACAGCATATCCACGGGGTGAATGATGATGAGTGGGGCGAAGCTCCGGAGGGAATCATAGGTAAACCGTAAAACTCTTCTGCGAAATTCGCCCAGTAAATCATATAAAGAGTGTGAAACACCGTGTATAAAACTTTTATTGGACTGTTTGTTTACGTGGTCCCTTCATTATCACCGCTTTGTGATCGGTGAAATGCAGGGAAAGTGTCCACTCCCGAGCGAAAGAGAAAGCGTGCCAAGAGCGAGCGCATTCCCCGCTCGCCCTGTGAGAATTAACTGCAAGGCTAGAGGGAAAACACGACGCGCGTAGCGTTCCTCTTCGCGTTCCACGACGCGAGGTCGGTAGCATGCCCAACGAAAGGCGTTTAGAAAAAGGTTATTTCATCGTAGGACGCTACGAACATTCCAACGGAACGCGATTGTGCAAGTGCTCCGGCTTCGCGAACAATGCACGGCGTTTACTGCTCATAAAGCGTCCCAAAACCAAACATCTTGCTCAAGGTGTGCTTCGCGTTTTTCATAGAAATAATTTCTTTATCATGTATATTAAGACGAAAAGTTGAAAGCTCACTAGAGTATATCACCCGCAAAGTATGTCTTTTAGTGTTATTAAATCAAGGAACACTACGATGTCTTGTAAATTATGATATCTAGTGAATTGCTCATCTGGTGAACAATTCATTAAACTAGAGCTGGTTACATACACACTACAGAGGAGGGAACGACCCACACCCTAAGGAGCTTCGCCCCTAAAAAAGAAAGAACAGCGGAACACAGAATGCTCCGAAAGAGAAAAAGAATGTCACACGGTCCCTTGTGCCTAAGACGACTCGAAGGCGAAATCCGTCTTTCTCTTGTTCTTCTCAGTCGATGTATTGATACTCCCCCACCCCACTCCGAAAGCTTTCTGCACTTAACGTGGTCTTGCATTGCCTCCGGGATCGGAGGCATTGCAAGCTTTATGCACTACACCTGGTTTTGCACTGCCTCCGTGATCGGTCCGCCTTTGACCAATCGACAATGTCATGTGATGACGTCATCATGTGATGTGATGCCATGATGACGTCACAAATTTTTGGCGATCTGTGACGCCATGATGACGTCATTGGTCAATTTTCGCGTTTAACGACGCATCCAAGGCTTTCGCCTTTAAAAAGTCACGCGGACCCATATGTATTCGCCTAAGACGACTCTAAGGCGAAAGCCACCTTTTTTTTAACAGTGGAGCTGGTTAAGCTCGCAGTATTTTGCCCGTCGGAAACATAAATGATCATCGCCATGAAACTGCACGCGCTCTTTTCGTCCTCTTCATCTTCTGCTTCGCTTCCAAAACACATGCGGTGATTTCTCCGGCGCGGAATACAATGACCTGATGGGCGAGAGAACGAGTACAGAGAGAGAAAGAGAGGCGAGATTCGAACCCGCGTTCCCACGATCCGAAGGCGAGCATCGTAACCACTCGGCTATCCAGGCACGCTAGCAGTAAACGTTCTTCAATGGAATTGCCGTTCTGTATCTTCCAGTTACACTGACCTTATTTATCTCATACTCAAAACAACTCCTGATGTTATTTTACTCAAACAGTCATGGCTTTCTGTAAACCAAAAATTTACTATTATTAATTTTCGCCCATTTAGGTTAGATCGACAAGGTAGAGGAGGTGGGTTATTGGCTCTAGTCTCATTAGAAATGTATCATAACGTTACCGTAACTTTTGCACATATTTGTTCTGACTGTGAACTGCTAGGAGTAGATTGTTTGTTTTCTGGGTCATCTAGGTTTAGAATGGTCAATGCGTACTTTCCGTATGAAGTAAGAAGTACAGATTACCTAGATTGTGTCTCCAGAAATTCCAGTTCAAACGCGATTCAAATGGCAGGAGATTTCAACTCGCACCACACTTCTTGGATGGTTGTCGCAGAAGATTGTAGAATTGGCTGCAGTATAATAATGTTTGTTGCCATAATTCAGGTCAAATTACCTCCTTACGTGGGCGATGCTCACCAATACTAGACCTGACTTTTTCGTCTGGCCAGCTTGTCGTATCGTCTTGAGAAACATTTGACAATGGGTCGAGTAGCGACCACATTCTGATTACCTTTGAAATCGTGCTATCGCATAAGGTTCCGGTTATACGGCAACGGCGGTTCATTAATTATAAAATACATAAAACTGTTTTAAATTCAGCGATATCGTCATTGACAGAATGTAATGAGCAACGAAGAGCTGACTCAGCAGTAGCATGCATAAGTTCTGCTGTTCAGCCAGCCGAGTTTTCCGTTAGGTCTGGGAGTACACCGTCACACACTGCTTGGAGGAATGACACGTGTACGCTTCATTTAGGCGGCGGAAAGCTGCATGGAATCGTCTACGTCATAACCATATGCCGAAAAATTGGATTGACTCTAAATTATACGCAGCAATATTTAAACGAACAGTTGCACTAGCTAAAGATAAACACGAGTCTGATTCGAGCCGTATTTATGGAAGCCCGAGTCGTATTTATGGAAGCCGGATAAAAGATCTGCACTGTAGATTTTTACGCAACAAGAAATCGTCACAGCTATCAGCGTATTCGCATTCCGCAGTGTTATCCCCCAAAGAGGCATTTGACTTGTTAGAAGACATACCGAAAGGACTCGAAGCGCGTTTTCTTTAGACGTGTTTGAGACATTTGTTGTTTGAAACTTCTACATCAGACTTTCTGGAAGTTACTTTAGCAGATCTGGTGGATGTCATATCAACTGTCAATCAAGCGGCTCGTGGACCAGACTGGATTACAAATTATATGATTAAGTTAATGTTTATTTACTATCCCGTGGAACTTTTGAATATAGTGAACTGTTCCCTATAGTACACATGGATTTTGCTATGGAAAAGCTCATGGAAAATTGCTAAAGTTGTCCTGGATAACATTCGCCCAATCTCGCTTACTTCAAATTTAGTTTTAAAAATTGAAAAAATTATTCATATCCGGCTTAGTGAATTCATTTCTCGTCAGGGTACCCTTTGTTCAAGGCAAATAGGATTTAGATAGGGTTGCTCAATATAGTCGGTCCATGTTGATTTGGAAAGCCGAATTCGACTTGCAGGAGCATCTGGTCAGATTTCTGCATTAGTTACATTAGATATTGCAAAAGCCTACGATAGTGTCGAACACGGTATATTTATGTCTAGGTTAATGAGCTGTGATGTGCCAGATTACATTGCATCTATTGTATCCAGATTACATTGTAACATTGTAGACTCAAAGAAAGATAAAGAAAGAAATAGAGCGAGAGAAAAAGGATAGCAAGAAAGAGGAGGCAAGCGAGAAATAGAGAGAGAGAGAGAAATGGAAGAATAGAAAGTGCAAGAAAGAGAAAAGAGATAGATAGAGAGAAATAAATAAATGAAAATAAAGAAAGAAAAAACGGAAAGAGAGAAAAACCTGCCTTAATTTTTTTCATCTCAGGCGACTTTCTTGATCCCCTACCTCGAAAGCTTTCTGCAGCCAACGTGGTTTTGCACTGCCTCAAGGATCGCAGACACTGGAAGCTTTACGCAGCTCACGTGGTTTTGGAGTGCCTCCGGGATCGGTCCACCAAGGGACGATGTCATGTGATGGGTGGTCAGTAGGGGAACCACTTAGGGGGGAGGAAGGGGATCAGTACAATCGACTAAAGAACAACGCTTTCGAGTTCTTACGCAAACACATGCAATAATACATGTGTTAGGCAAGCAACCGTGTGACTTGTTATAAAGGTGTTGGCTAATACAAAGGTGTTATAAAGGTGTTGGCTAATATAAAGGTGTTGGCGTACGGGGCCAACCCCGTACGTCAATCAAATACTATCTGCTCGCGGACACCCAAATTCCGGTCGTTTGGGCTGGCTAGGCAACCGTCCAGCCCTTCCAACGCTGGGGAACTGGTCCAGTTTGAGACAGCGCACTTAGAACCCGTCCACCGGGTCGGTCGAGGTAGTGTGCCGTCGTCCCACCAGCTAAGGGAGTCGAACCAGTGGTGAGGATCTGGAGGACGCGCTCGGAACGCACCTGCCAGATGTTGAAAACCCCACCAGGGCTCGAACCCACAGCCTCCCAGGGTGTGACCGAGCACTCCGAGTCACTCGGTCACAACACTGGTTATGTGAGTTGGGTTTAGTGTGGTATATATATAAGTTGTTTCTGTGACAGGAAAAGACAGCCCTTAATTGTCGGCGGCTATTGACAGTGGCAGCCAGCCCAGGCAGCATGCTGTTGTCATCCCTGGTTATCGGAAATGTACTTCTGTAGAATCTGTATAGACGGAAGGGGGGCGGGGGGGGGGGGTATGTTGTACGGAAGGGGTAATTTCTCTTGCGGTGGGGTTGGCTTGCACATGCTAAGCGACGAAAACTTTAAAATCAAAGTAAAATAATCTATACGTGTTGTCTGACTCCGGCGTGTGGAGAGCGTTAACACTGCATACAAAGGAAACGTAAAATGCCTCTTTTCCAAAATCGCGTCAGTGCTCCTTCAAAGGGGTTTTGAACAACCCCTTGTGCTTGGTGAAAAGAACACATACAGCGGAAAGCAGAGGCTACAGTGAATAGCTCAGCCAAATTTTGCAGTCATGCGCGGCAAGGAGAGTTTATAAGAGGAGGACGAAGTTACCACTTTCTCAAGCGCCCTCGCTTTATACCGAGTTCCGTGCACTCTCTTCCGAAGGCCGTCATACAGCAGTTTTATTGCGATACCAATTATATGGACACGCTCGGCCGACTTTTGCCGTCGCCGTCTGTCGACGCCGTCATGTCCCGGATATGTATATGTGTGTATGTATATGTATGTATATATATATATAAAGGCACAAAGAAAAATAAAGCAGAAGAAAAAATTCTGAAGTACCCGACCGCGGATTCGAACCAGCAACCCCTCGCTCCCCAGCGCGCTGCGTTAGACAACTCAGCCACACGCCATGTTCTTTTATGTCATGGTATTTATTACAAATGTGCGTAATTAGCATACATAGCGAACAAAATACTTAAGGCGGCCTCTACCATGCAGTGTACAAGCGTTACACAGAAGACCTAAAAGGGTATTAAAGCTATACATTTCATGAAGAGTGGATGCCAGTCCGGTTGAATCTGTAATTGTTGATAGAAGTCTTTTAGCTGAAGAGCCATTTGAATGAAATGCGACCGCGATGATACCAAGGGGTCCGCATGCCTGTCTAACATGCGAGTTTATGGAAAACAGCCACAGGCCATGTATGCGCCGGCGAAATAACGGCGGGCTATTTGTATACAAAATGCACCGCTGGTGGTAAGCAAATCTCGGAGGAGCGTGAGCGTGTTTTCTATCACGCAACGCTCCTAATTTTCTTTTAATTTGAAAACTGCCCTTGAGTCGCGCACGACAAAGTGGCCCTTTTCTGTACCCACTCGTGATGTGGAAGGGAAAAAAAAAGAAAGAACACCGGGAACACCCAAGGTCCCTAGATAAAACAGCAATAGACGCCCCCGTGTGGATGGAGACGCAGAGGGTCACTCCACGCGCCGCAGTTTTAAAAAAGAAGAAATATATAAGTGCGTCTAAATCATGTTTCTTTCCTCCATGGTCTAAATTCTAAATTTCCCCACTTATATTAACCGCCGGTTTCATGGCCAATCCCCCGTAGTGGGTAAGAGCCAAGAATTAAGGGTCAAGCAAGCAAGCACGCAAGCAAGCAAGCACGCAAGCAAGCAAGCACGCAAGCAAGCACGCAAGCAAGCACGCAAGCAAGCAAGCAAGCAAGCAAGCAAGCAAGCAAGCGTCTGATTCTCCATTGTCAACACTTGCAGCGTGTTGCTCAAACACATAGGCGTAACAACTGTGACAGTTGTTAGTTCGCGCTTGCCCTGTGCATGCCTGCGCGTTAATTTAGGGCGTCCTTCTGTGTGCTTCAGCGGCACGCTGCAAGTATTGAGCTGCTTCTGGTTCTTCGTGTGACATTTCGATTTCTTGCTATCGCATTCATTGCTTCGCCCTTGCGGCGAAACTGTGATCTTTTTTTTACAGCGAAGATGTCTATGGTTAGGATCTGAAAAAAAAAAATGTGTCCGAGACGTTCGAGAATGTGTCCGAGTGTCCGAGAAAAAAAAAATGTGCCCGAGAGCGCCCGGTGGCGTAATCGACGCTACCGGGCTAAATCACTCACGAAGATCGGGCCAACGACGCTAAGCGCAAACGCAGTGCCCGCCAGGATCCTCAGTATCGCGAAGCCGAAAATGTCCGTCGACGAGTTGGTTACAACCCAGACGAGCGCTTCACGGGAGCGTTGACAAGACTTCAATGGGAGTTAGTCGGGAATCCGTTGGGTACCTGTGCGGCGTGCGTGGTCGTCTGCGGTTCGCCGGGCACCTTATTACCATTTTCGGCGTGCGTGAACAACTGCGGCGGCGAAGATCCGGCAATGTGTCATCGGACTGCCCCGAGCAAGTTCCGGTGTGTGTCCCTGTTCCCCAACAAATGCTGCGTGACCCCCCCCCCCCCCTTACCCCTACACAGTATAGTTCCGGTGTGTGTCCCTGTTCCCCAACAAATGCTGCGTGAACCCCCCCCCCCCCCCTTACCCCTACACAGTAGCGGAGCGCCTCGAGGAAAGGCTGGTGTCGCCACGCCTTCCGTTCATGCGCATACGTCGCTTGACCCACGGCAGTGGCCAATATGGTATCAAAGGGCACGTGATGATGTTGCTATGGAAATGAGAGAAAAAATTCGCAGTGGATTAGCTCGGCTATGCCAGGATATACGTAGCGTTAGCAAAGGTTCAGCTGATTATTCTTAGCTTTCCAGATTGTCTAGGATTATTAGCCTTCTTCTGTTCATTCTTCGTACGCTGAACCGCTAATTGCCAGGCAACTACTTCGGGATCCGATGAGATAAGCTTCTCGCCTCTTCTGCGCCGTTGAGCAGCATTTGCGCTCTCCTTCTCCATGGCGTTACCCACTTGCAAACGCCAGTCAGAGGCGTTATGACGCGGCTTCAGCGCTGTGTCAGACGGCGACTGCACAGCGAAGGCGAATAGCTGCGCGCGCGCTGGCGCCAGTTTGTCTACCACGGCTACGACGTCACTCCTCTCGAATGCGCAGACCAGCAGCGGCGAGTCGCGCGCGGCGGTGGCGGAGAGTGCGTGAGATCGCGGTGGCGGAAAGCGGCGAGCCAGCTGTGTGACATCACTGAACCTTGCACATGCGCAGCACGGCTCATGAGGATTCACGCGAAATCGGCTCCGGCTCGGCAAGTGTAGCTAACGCTACAAAATTTTATAGTCGGATACGACTTAAGAAGTCCGGAGAGGCCCCGCCCAGATGACCGAAGCGTGGCAGCCGATCGCCTCCACGACTAAAACCGCTCATATATGTTCGTGCGTGCGTTTGTATGTGTGCTTGTATATACACACATGTAAAATTGAAACATTTCGGGAGGGGGGGGGGTTCTCAGAAGGCGGGGTCACCAGCCATCCAGCTTATGACGTCACTCTGGAATGCATCCATTGGTGAAGGCTTGTGTGCATCCGCCTTTGAGGAAAAAATGCCGCGGACTTCTGAAGTAATTAAACGAAATAACAGCCAACTTCACTGGTCTTCCATGTTCACATAGTGGAAGGGCTCTGAATTTTTTTTGTCATACAGTACATTATTGCCATTGGCCGATAGCTGACATAAACCAAGATACGCTTCTTGTCACGGGGGGCCGCCACGTGCTCAGTAGCAACACTAGCGCGCGCCGGAATCGCACCAGGAGACAGCGATCGCGTTTCATGACGCGCGCTCGTCGGGACGAAAGAGAGAAACCGCTCGCTCTTGAAGGATTTGAAAAAAAGATTTGCGGCGATTGATTTGTGAAACAATAAACTACTATATTGAGGTCATTCAATGATTACTTAATAAAGGGGCCCTGCAATACTTTTTCAGCATGGTCAGAAAACGCTGCCGATTGGTAGTCGAGGCTCCCGAGAAAACGCGAGCTAAAAAAAAGGCCGCGTATCTGCGTGCTTCGCTGCAAATGTCGTCTAAAGACGATAGAAGAGGCGCTGCGTGAGATATCAACGCCATCTGGCAATATGTCGGGAAACGTGAATGCTGTGTTGCGGGCTGGTAGTCCCGGCGCAGCAGCAGGCAAGACCGGCGGTGACCAACGCGACCGGCGGGGACGCCAGCCAGCCCGAACACGCGGTTTGGCGCGAAGCGCCGAAGCAGAAGAAACGTCCGCACTCAACGAGTACTCTCCACACACTCTTTTATATTCACGTCGCCTGGGTAAAGCAGGAATGCCAGAGCGGCGCCCCATGGCACTCGTACAATGCAATACTGAACTGAAACCGAAACACAACAATGAGCTCGCGCAGATGGCACGGAGGAAGTCAAGTTTCGGCGCAGTCGCATTTTCAGCGCAGCCTAAGAAACTAGGGTCTCTAGAATTACGTATCTATGTATTTTCTATTAAATGAACACACCACCTAATACTTACCTAGTGATGTTGCGCCTCAGATATGCGTAATGTTTGCTTTTTGATCAACCATGTACACAAGTATGAACCTAGTGAGCCGTTCACGATGGCTGGCCCTTGTGCAAGTGGTTCAACTTTGGCCGAGTGGCTGAATCGAGGGACGTGCCGACAAACAGAAAGACAGACAGAAAGACAGACCAAAATTTCTTCGTTTAAGTTCCCCAAGAAAGACTATCGTCTTTAATATTATAGCGCAGCGCGCGGCCTTACAATAAGTTCTCGGTCAGCTAAAAATCGCCTCCTCTTCTCTTGACAAATGATGCTATCTACTCAAAATCGCTGTGTCATTGACTCAAGTTCCACGCCATTGGCTGATTTGAACATGGCGCGCTCGGTAGTCACAGCGGCCGGTACGGGAGGCCGCCACATGCCCGCGAGAAATCGCACTGAAAATACGTCGCGCGTACGAAGAAAAAAAAATTACACCATATCCACGGGTGAATGATGAAGAGCTTGGGCGAAGCTCCTGAAGCAATCATGGTCTCGGGATCGGCTTCTGGTTGAGCCCGTTTCGCAGCGGCGCCCTTGGCGCGCACCGTCTCGGGATGCGCCTGGCTGCCGCCAAGCGAGCGCCCGCCGCTGCGCATTGTTCATGCTTCACCAACGACACGTACGGCGACGATCCAGGAGAATGAGAGAGGCGGTCACTCCCCGCGCAGCAGCCAATCGGAGAGCAGCGGCACTTCTAGCGCCATCTAGTGTTGATTCACACAAGCGCCATATTGCATACAATTCAACTGGACCAACGCCATCTAGGAAATGAGACGAGAAATGGTGATGACGACACGGATTGTGTACAGCGCCATCTAGAATATCGTCCCTGAACTGCAGTTAGTATGTACTTCTATGAGACAGCGCCATCTGCCGTTTACGCCGGACAGAGATACTGCCGTTGACGCCGGACAACGGAGACGTGACAAGGTTAGACTAAGAGGAGCTACGCCCCTAATAGAAAACGTGCGCAAGGACACGAGGCGCGCGTGACGTACCTTCTTTCCCCCGTGCCATCCCTCTGTGCTCAGCTTTCAGCGCTTACGTCGGGACGACAGAAGAGAGAAAGCAGTTACAGCGTGCGACAAATCTTTGTAGCTCCGCTCGTACTTGACGGATTCTAAAAATCTTCGCGGCGGTCGATTCGGGAGGCGATAAGCTCCTTTGGTGAAGCCATTCCATGGCTACTTGGAAAAGTGTTGTAGGACCCCTTTAAAAAAGTGGTTCAGGACCCCTTTAAAGAAACACTAAAGTGAAACATTAAATCAGCTTTGACAGGTAAGTTATTCTATCAGAACTCTCTCGTCATTAGTTTAGTTATCATAAGTTAATTAGAACAACAAAAATCAAAGTTCAAAATTTCATTTTTGAATTTCGCGCCGAAACTTCAGCGCGTGAGCGCCACAATTTCAATGTCTTTTTGCGTATTTTGGCCACATTGGTTCAATTAAATTTTCTGAAGCTTAGTATGTTAACACTTCTGGTCCCTTCACAGTGGAAACAATTTTTGCCGATAAACGATTGCGTAGGCACTAGCACACGCCGTCAAAATTTATGACGTCACGGCGGCCTGGTGCGGGCACTTCAAGGCGGCGTCGCAACTTGCATTTTATTTTTGCGAGTTTTCGCGCTTACCAAGAATCTTCTCGCGGTAAGAGTGGTGCTTTCGGTGTTGTGTAATTCTAATTTACTTACGAGAAAATTCGTTTTTCTCTTTAGTGTCCCTTTAAGGTATTGGACTTTCTTGTTTGGCTTATTCTTGTTATATACTTACCTTTTACACTTCCACACTTATTCTGTCAGGCTCGATCCCTGTAACCATACACAATTCACTTTGTTGAAATTGTAATACTAACCACCGCGGGGTGGTCAAGCAGGTGTACGGTGTCGCGCTGCTAAGATCGGAGATGCGGGTTCGATTCCCGTACAAGGCGGTCGCATTTCGATGCATGGGGACGAAATGCAACAACGCTCGTGTACTTAGACTCATAATAATTACTGCTGGGGTTTTACATGCTATAAAACCACGATATGATTATGAGGCACGCCGTAGTGGCGAACTCACGATTAATTTCTACTACTTGCGGTCTAAGCGCACGGGCGTCCTTTACCCCCGATCGAAATGCGGCCGCAGTGGCTGGAAATCGAACCCGCGCCCTCGAGCTTAGCAGCGCGCCACGTATACTTCGATTCAGGCACACCTCGTAATTATATCGTGGTATTGGCACGTAAAACGTACACCAGAAATTAATTATTAAAAAAAAAATCGGCACCCGAACGTCTTTTTTTTTTTCTTTCTCCGACACTACTCGGTTCTAATATTGCCTGAAACGAACGAACTTGCAAAATTATCTAGGGAGGAAACACGCACGGAGCGGTAGACAGACCACACAAGCCGAGGAACAAGCAAGCAAGCACCCGGCTGCGCGGATCGATTAAATCCTACCGAGAACCAAATAAACTGGGCCGAATCCGTCCAGCGCAGCATGAGCGCAGCCGATACGCAGACGTCGCGCGGCGGGTCGACTTTTCGAAGCACGCGACAGAGGAACTTCCGAAAAGAACCGCTTCGCGGACAGTTGGCTTGCGAAAGGCCGGCTGCATGACGTCATGCTCCCTTTTATTCCTTCTTTCACAGGGACAACGCCGGCGCCACATATCCTGATTTAGCGGTTAAAGCGTCCGCCTCCAATTTCGGAGGTACTGGGTTCGATGCCAGGCGCTGCCGGACACCTCCGGTTTTTCTAATGGAGAAGCACCCTGGCCTGACGCTCAGGATTATGGATACTCATTTCTCGAGAACATGGTCCCTCCTTACCCCTGTCTTCCTTTATTCCCCTCCCCAACGACGCTGAGCAGGCCTTCTAGGGGAGTTGCGCTGAGCCGTAATCCCTCATGGAGTGCTGAAATAAGCGTCTTTCTTATCCTCAAACCACTATTATTATTTACAGGTATTGAACAGCGGAACAAACAAAACAGCTCTTCTACCTCCGTGACACTGCAAAAAAAAAAAAAATCAATACCCGTGTCGCACGCTCACTTTTGATAGCGATCGGGCCTCGTCCTATCGAATTTCACAAGCGCGATTGGCTCTCTTACGCAAGCTGCAGAAGGGGGCCAATCACTGTTGAGATATTTGATCCTGATCGGGCTAGATCGTGATCAGCAGTGCGCCGTCTGACACCGTTATAAGATGTAGTACTCATGTCAGCGCGTTATTTATTCCCAGTTCTGAAAATTAGTCGTGAAAAACCATGTCTCTTCAACATCTTCCAAATGTGTGATGAGTAATCTTTCTTTATTGGGGTAAAGACTTGCTCTTGAGGCAAACCTTCGTGTGAATATCCACCTTTCTTTCAAACAATTTTTCTAGTCTGCGAGCGAGCTGACGCACGTGCAGGAACACCGCTGCAAACATCAGAGACGTCACTACAAGGATCCCCCTCCGTGCACGTCAGAGCCGTACACGCTGCTTGTGCTGTGATGCGTCATCGTTCCGAGCCAATGCTGCCTCAACTCTTCGCACAGTGCATGCCAGGTAACCTAGCTTCTTGCCCATTACAGTTATCACACCGTGCGCTAATTTGTTTCGCACATGTGCAGATGGCACATAACAACGGTTTGAAGCGCATAACATATAATGCTAACGCATTGTCTTGAGCGTCACTGGTCATCGGCGCGTTACAACGCTTATCCCCCCCCCCCCTCCCAGCTGAACGTAAGCACAGAGAACTAAATTAGCCAAATACGCAATATATTAAAGAAAGAAAAGTCGACGGCGAACCCGACATCGTTAGCTTCGAAGGCCAAGCCGGTGATTCAGAATTTTTCCCTTCGAATCCTACATGGAACCTTGGACTTCTTGACAAAGCGCACGCTCTTCGTGACTGCACTGGCAACGCCGATGATCGAGGTGGCGTCGAACGCCAGCCATGATAGCCGACCCTCGCCAGTCCAGCTGAAGCGCATAGCTAATTCGTATTAAAACGCACTGAATGGAAGTTTTTAAGGCATGAGGGGTGCATTAATTGCCTAATTTTCCGTAGTTTCCGCAATCATTTCGCACGGGTGTTTTTGCTACCCTTATGATGAACTGTAAAAAAATTACCTATGGTTCACTGGAGTCTTGGAGCACTGGCTTGACTTTCTGCCACTTCGGCTCTGAATTTGATGTGAAAAGTGTTCCAAACCAAGCAAGCGAATTGTCATTTCGCGAATTAGCAGTCGCAGGGCGGCTCCCTTGAGAGATTTCCGCTTGCCGCTTCACATATGTCCAAATATCGGCAAGCAACATGTACCAGAATGACGTACTACTGCGACTCGTCACCGAGAACAAGTAGTTATGGCAAGAATAATACGAGCTGCGCAATGCAACAGAGCATTTTAAATGGCGAGGGTACTGCAACGACAAGATACTTACACAGCGCAATATAAGGTCTAATTGAATGCGGTAATTACGCTGGTTTGTGCGGCTGCGGATGTCCGCGACACATCCGCGATAAAGGAATCCCAAGTAGACGCCCCGAGAAAACATTTTCTAGCCGTCGTTCGTCTACTAACACAGCGGTAAACATGAAAAACCGGGCTTTAAGATAAGGAAAATCTCCGATCGGTGACGAGAGACAAAAACCCAGAAGGGCTGCGCAGATAGAGCTCGCCAACAGCACCGTCACGAGTGGCCGATTCCTGTACCAAGTCCATAGGCTCGCGAACGGGCACTTTTACCTTGACCGAAGGCTTGGGCTCGTGTCATACCGCAAATTTGGGTAATTCTCCTATCAGTCCAGTGCACGCGAAGCGACAGTAAGCGTAAAAACTTAGAATGTTCTCTAGAGACGCGATTGTTCTCCGAAATGCGGCTACATCGAAAGCGAAAAGTTCGCACGCCAAGTGTTATTCCGCGCACTTCTTTTAGTGTTACCAGCTTTGCACGGTATTTTCTGTCTAGTCTATGACGCCGAATGTGTAGTTCATTAGCATGTTAATTAATAGTTTCTATTTCTGAAAAGTTTGCACGCGGTCTATTACAGGCATCAGTCACATTTTAGATCTACTTTCTTTCGCGGAGTGAGTTGCTCCGAGTCACTCGTGCGTGAGAAGAAAATGGACAGACGTGGACATGTCTCGTAGTGAAGTAAATAATCGCGCATTCTCTTTCTCCTAAGGACATCGTACCTGGAAAATGACGAACCCCGACGGTGAATTCGTTCCTCCACCGGAAGCGCCGGTGTTTGAGCCGACGCCCGAGGAGTTTAAGGACCCCATGGCATACATAGCGAAAATTCGACCCATCGCTGAACAGACTGGGATTTGCAAAATCAGGCCACCCCCGGTTAGTACTCGAACGTTACTATGTTTCCACACTTTCGCTGACGACCCACAGTCCTTTCAACACGTTTCGTTTTCTCTTACCTAGCAAACCCCGTGTGCGACGCCTATAAATACGGGCTCTATGCCATTGAGACGCATTATCAAACAGAACATGGCGTCTTTTGTTTTCATGCGGGGATTTAAATGCCCCAAAAGGCGTGTTGCCCCCGGTGACACGATAAAGCTTGAGAGACGCTTTGCGACTCGCTCAGCCAGGGTTTTGTTTTAATCTCATTGACGTCTCTTTAATGGGAAAAAATAACTGTCGTGCGCGAAAGCGAGCCGAGGAAGCGAAACGTTTTCTTTCATGCACGCTACCAGGTGTGCACATTAGCCGACACAGGGGACGTTTTCTATGGGTGTGCGGCTCGAGAGGTGTAGGCATTTATTTTGTTTTTCCCGACAGATTTTCTTCGAGGGATTGGCTAAGTCTCCCCATCGACCTTCGGTTTTGAGAAACTAGCGTCGTAGGACAGAAAAGAAAAGAAAAAGCAATCCTTTTTTTGCAGGCTGAAGCTTGGAAAGCTTGCATCACAACTTCCGTACAGCGGTCAGCTGATATTGGCTCGAATTTGATGTGGTAACTCGGTTTTCTCGAAACACAGCTTCCTTCGGGTCGACAGTCGACGCAGCTTTCGCTTCCAACCTTAGAGGATTGCAGTTTTTTTTATTCCTCAACATGCCCGACTTGTAAAATGGCGTCAGCGTACTGCGTCGGCTGGCTGGAGGGGTGCCTCCTCTCTCATTTCTCATTGGTCGAGGACGGCACTCGGAATGGGGCACTTCTAGGGGCAGATCATCGCTTTCTGTTTGCGTTTGGTATCGCCTCGTAATCGCGTCTAAATGTCCTTTCGAAGGCCTGTGTGAAGCGCGTTTTTATGCGAACGATTCGCACGAAAGCTTCACATTCAGCTTTAATGTCGCACCCTGCCACTACCTTGCAGACTGATGCGTGACGTCCGCGCAGTCGAAAAAAAAAAATACAAATGCAACATAAAATTCGCGAATAAGCGCATACGCTACCTAGACTCGAGCGCGATTCTGTCTTGTTGAATTTGCAGCTGTATGGTCTTTGGCTAGCGTCAACGGCAGTACCAAAATAAAAAAAACAGACGCCACATTTCATCGCTCTTAATCCTGACATATTACACTTTTGGGTAACCTCACTGAAAATGCTATGATACATCGGTAATAAAATGGTCAAAGTGTGCCTTGCAATGAAACTATCTCACAAATGTTGAATAAGTGCATGAATTGGCAATTGCCCTGCTGTCTACTGAGGCTGGCTTCTTTTTGTGTTATGCACAACTGTTTCCTCTAGGACTGGCAGCCACCATTTGCTGTGGATGTGGAGAACTTCAAGTTCACCCCAAGGGTGCAGCGTCTAAATGAACTAGAAGTAAGCATTTCACTGCAGATTCAACCATATTCCTTGCACAAGTGAACTAGAAAAGAATCTCAGGTCCACATTTCTTGTGTTTACAAAAATAAATGTGTGTTGCTGCTTGACAGGTCCGTGCTGCTCTTGTGCATTTGGACTCTTCTATGCATTCTGTTAATTGCTGTGCCCACACAATTGTCTGTGTTTTCAATGTAACAGCGTTTTATGCAACATGTGTAGTAACTGGTATATCAATGTTAAGCACTGAGTGTGTAATTGCACACACAAGCATAATGCCTTAATAGCAGAAACATTTATGCAAACATGTTTAGAGTATGTGGTTATGTCTTAATGTTTTCTGTCAGCCTTAGTCAGTTCTCATCTTTGTTTTGTGTGTCTGCGCTGATTTACGTCAGGCAAATTAGGTTTGTGTACGCTTTACTTGTGCGTGCTGTTAAAAAATATTAAATTTTGTACACACATCTTGCGTTCCTTTACGGAACTCTATCATAAGTTTCGAATTGGTCTGCCCATTAAAATTTTTTCTTTACTGCAAAGTTCTAGAATCTTCACCTTGTATTGAACGTGTATGCCTTTAATGATGTTGAGCACACACACAATGTGTTCTCTTCGAAGTTTCCCTTGCAATATAATTTTTTTGTTTAGATTTTTATGGAGCTCAAATTGCTGAGCTAAAACTTGCAGGTTTGACTGCTGCCTATAGAGCTCATCTGAACCAAACTTTTTTTTAGTTTGATAGTGGATGCCGTGTTCTCATTTTCCAGGCAACTACGAGAATAAAGCTCAACTTTCTAGACCAAATAGCGAAATTCTGGGATCTGCAGGTGAGAAGCACTATTCTTGTTGTGTTTTACCCTGTAGTCCCTTTAGGCACTCAGGACTTCGAAACACCTCTTAAAGTGTGTTTATAAAACCGAGCTGAATTGTTAGGATACTTAAAGCCCATTGTAGTTGCTGCTACTCTGTGCACTTTCTTCTGCATATAGTGACGCCGTGCCATTCAGATATTCGTGAACTTTGATTCTCCTACTGCAGGGCTCGAGACTGAAGATACCCAATATTGAGAAAAAGGCCCTTGACCTCTATAACCTTTATAAAGTGAGTTGTGGATTGTCGTGGTTTTCTATTTCTTTTGCAACATTATACCTCCTAGAGGTGCTTAGGAACCTGCAAGTATGTGCCCAAAGGCTGCATGTTGCTTCGATCCATTTCACCAGGTTTTTTTTTTCTGTTGATTTGTTAATACCTCCTGTGGCGTGGTTAGGTATGAGTCAACAAGAAAAAGTGAAAAAGAATGGAAAGTAATTATATCAAAGTAGGGTCCCTGGGCTGAAATAGCTGTCGGAATGTCTACACAGCTACCGACTCACCTGAAGTACTACCGCCAGCACTGCGACACATTCAACCTTTATTCTTCTTTTAATTAATGCTAAACAGGATTGTGGGATTCTTTTACTAAGAGCAGAATAGAAATAAAATTTTAAGCGGGAATAAATTTGGCAAGATTTGAAGTTTTTAATTCATAAAATTGGCCTTAATAATAAAGAACAGTATTACAAACCAGCCTGTTAATGTCTTTTATGCCCACATAATCCTAGAGCTATTGTAGACTTTTATCAATTGCACTTACGCTTTGCACTTCATGCTTTTTGCACTTATCCCCAGAACAATTGTAACACTTAGAATTTTTATTTGTTCTGAAATTGATCAAGGCTGCACGTTTTGTTTTTGTGTTGGTTTACTGAGTGCACAGTGATGTGCACATTTGCAATTAATGCAGTGTTATTTTATGTTACATTTACTATGCCCTTGTGCTCAGTTTCACTTCCATTTTTACCAATCAAAACTGTGTGGTTAAGCTGGCCAAAGCCAACTTTTCCCGGGTGCACCTTCGCTGACCGTTGCGTCAATGCCCCGACGTACGCAGTTTGTCCATGATGAAGGCGGCATGGAGCAGGTATGCCGAGACCGGAAATGGGCCAAAGTTGCGTCCCGCATGGGCTATGCCCCCATGCGCACGGTGGGCTCGCTACTGCGGCAACACTATGAGCGCATCCTCTACCCGTACGATGTCTTCCAGAGTGGGGCAAACCTCGGGGACATTGTGAGTCCTTTCAGCCATGCGTCCTGTTTATATTACACGCTTGTTGATCCACACTTCAGTGAGCTGGCATTTTGGTTTAATTATAAGCAGTGGGATGTCCTAAACAGCAGCGCCATACCATCTGACAACTTTCACTGGATATGGAAGAAAAAGCTATGGGGGCCGAGTGTCTGCACCTGTGTTAGTGTGCCAAGTATTCTTGCAGTATCTGGTTTCTTGGAAGAGATAGTAAATTAATTTGCTTTTTATATGCCTCACTAACTATGATGGGGCATATGTAAAGCCACATTAATTTACAATCTCTTCCTGCTTTTCTCACCAACTATGAGTGAGAAAAAGCAGGAAAACAGGTCAAATTCATCGCTCACAGGTGTTATTCTGTTTCGGTTCCCCTTTTAAATATGTTCGCTTCTAGCACTTGTGTCTGAAGCACTGTCATGGTTGAGCACATCATTGGCACTGGAAGTTGTCCACGAATTTAAAGAATGCCCCTGACTGACTGCATTTGGATCTGTTTGATCGGTTATTAAAAGATGTGAGTGCTGGTACTTGAACCTGTTATGATTGTGCTAGGATGCAGCAGTGTGTGTTTAACTTTTGTTCACATGCCAGGTTGTTCATGGGACTGTATCACAGGATCTGTTCCGGCTCTGGGCAATTACATTCTAATGAAGGTGAAATTCTAATGGAGGTGCCTTGCTTTGGGCTTGCGTTAGTGAACAGCACCTGGTAATAGTTAACGCAGAGCCCTCCATGAGGGCTTTTCTTGCAGCCCACCGTTCATCTTTGGGACATTATGTGCATAATTAATTTTTTTATAATAAGAGCTTCGTGAAATTTTACTGAGCTGAAAAAAATTCGTTATCTTGCTGGTTTGATGTGCAGTAGAACTAGTGCTTACTTTTTTATTAGTTTACATGGTATAGAAAAACATCATTAGGCTTAGTTGGTGAAATGTGTCTCATATAGTTTGGCTTCACGTGGCTACATGTGACTGAAGTCTTAATTGTGGACTGCAGAACTTAAGTGAAGACTCCGAAGACTGCGACAAGAAAGACCGTGACTACGTGCCCCATGGCATTCCTTCGCGGCAGGCTATCAAGCCTCCCCATGACCGATCAGCTCGTCGTTCCAAACGTCATGGCAAGGAACCAGCGGAATGTTTGGACGTTGTCACAGTGAGTTGAAACAACTAGCATATTTTTACCAAATAAACAAACTCCATTGAATGTTTTAGCCCTGCCCTTGTTATAATTCCTGCCAAGTCCTTAAAGGGGTTACTTTGCATCTGATGTTCTGATAAATAAAAAAAATTTTACTTCTAACGACTACTACTGATTGCTGATGACGTTTTGGCACTTGTGGTGCAAGGGCCTGCCAGATATGGCAAAAGAGCACCAAGGCATATAATATTCTTGATAACTTTGTTTCAGTGAAGTGTAAAAGTCGTGGGCTCATCTATAGTAACTGCAGACTCATGTGTAGTTAATCGCTATTCCAGTGTTACCACATATATTTCATTGCATTACTTGCATGTTTATACTTTCATACGAGAAACTAAATTCATGGGCCAAGACTGGTGTGAGGTCACGAAGGAGGCAGCTCAGTGCTCTTCACTGATGCTCAGTTTCAAAGGATGTGGAGTGGATGAAATGTCCAACAGTACAAAATTTACACAGTTTGACAGTGAAGCATTGAGCCTTATTGTACCTTGCACAGCTGTCTTTATGTCACGACATGTGCCATTGTTTGAAATACAAAAAAATATTCCATTATGCATGCATGCGTCATCTTGTAGTGGAAACAGCTGTGGGCTTCTTTTCATTGTGCAGTGTGGATACGATATGTTCTGAAGGCTCTTATTTTTCATGCATAATTGTTTTGCACTCATCCCATGCTGGCCACCTGTATGCTGATAGCATGCATCATGTGAATGGCATAAATTGATTAATGACAAGTCAATTTGTTGCAGGATGACGATGTTGACTATACGACTAACAATGAGCTGAGAAAACTGCAGTTCTATGGGGCTGGCCCGAAGATGCCTGGCTACTGCCCTAAAGGTGAGCTTTTCTCGATGCTTGTACAAAAAACAGCCCTATAGAAAAGCATTGGTTGTTGGTAATTTATTCTCAAATGTCAGCCACTTTCCTGAAATGTTAGCTTTGCTTAAGATAGTTTCAATATGAGTTTTTATTTTGAAAGAAATGCTTTTCTCGGTTGAAGCTTGACTTGTTGGTGTCATCGATTTGGATTAGCACATTTGTGGCACTTTGCATGTGGTACACTCTGAAGATAATCCAAATTGACTAAGGTGCAGCCAGGTATATCCAAAGTGACAAAAGTTTGGTGCTGTTAAATAACGTATACACTTAGCAGGACCAGAGTCTGAGTTCGAGCTGTCTGATTTTCCAACTTAATGACGGCTGAATTAACACTTTACTGTATTATAGCAGGAAGCACCTATAGAAATACTGTGCACTAATATTTGTTGTAGTGCCTTTTATGCAGCTGTCAATTGTTCTACATTTGTTTCCTCAGGGTCTGGGAGTTCTGACGAAATGAAGGACGAGTGCTGTGAACTGAAAGAGGAGCGAAAACCTAAACCTGTAAGGGGCATCGTTATATTTTTTTTCCTTCAGGGCCATCGAGATATGTTTGTAGCTCTATCATTGAGTTAATTGCAAATTCGTTACCCTGCATTTCCCTCAGTTTGTTAGAAGTTAATGCTCTCTTCTCATGGTCTTTTTACGCATAGATCGCTAGCTTTTTTTTTGTGTGTGTGTGTTTGCAGAGTTTCAGGTGAATAATGCAAGAGCTAAAGGTTTTTTGACCACTGATAACTTTGTTGGCAAAAATTTTCGTGTAATGAGGCAGAATTTCAATAAAAAGTTATTTCAGCAGCTGCCATATGTTCTTACCTTCACTGATAGCTGCACCTTACTTTGCATTCTTATGGCCACTTATTGGTTTCGCAAAACAAACTGAAAACTTTCTTCGTACAAGCCCTGCCATACTTATATGATTCTAAGCCAACAGCACCCCCCTCACCCCCCTCTCGATAATCAAACAAAACGGTAGATCTAGGTGCTCGTTAATGAAGCCCAGGGCGTCGGAATTTCTGGAGCCCTCCACTACGGCATGCCTGATAATCATATTGTGATTTTGGCACTTAGGACCCCAGTTATTATGTACCAAACAGTAGGGTTGTCTTAAATTAGAGGATCTATAAAAGAAGCACCAGTGCCTTATTGGAAATAAGAAACTTGTGCTTTATTTCAATTGCTCATTAGCACTGCTGGTTTAGACAGACTTGTGCTGCGTCCATGTGGCGACATGCATGGCCTACTTGAAAAAGTGCTCTTGTCTCTGCTATCCCGTCCTAACCTGCGATGGTACCACTTTCTTTACACAGAGGATGCCCGTTGTAAGTAGTGACCTTTCATTTGCCTTCCCATTGCAGCATGCGTTGGTATGCAAAAATGTCACAACTTGGAGAAATGACAGTACGGACTTGTTTAACAGGTGCACTTTTATATTTGTGTGTGAGAGCCATCATCAGCCAGCACTTCCAAGAGAGCCTGCTATGATTGTACTACCGCATTTACCCAATTGTATCGTACCCCTAAATTTCAACGTGCGGTCTGGGCAATGGGGAAATTGAGAAATCTGAGTAATTTGATCATTATAAGTAGAGCTGTGCGAATAGCAAAATTTTGGGTGCGAAGCGAATTCGAATAATAAAGATTGAGTGCGAATCGAATCGAATAATTTCGAATAATTTTCGAATATTTCTCAAACATTTTTCGAATAATTCGAAGTGAAAAACAGGAAAAGTTGAAGAGAATCCCTAAGTATGTTCTTGTGAGATAGCAACATGAAAGTGTTTCTTTTCGCTAGGTTGATGAAGCGCTGGTGGGGTCATATTTCATAGTTGTCTTTCTTATCAAGAATGAGGCAATTTAGAGGCCGAATTCTATTTATGTAGATGATTTGGTGCAACCACAGTGTTGCCGACAACACTTTACACGTGATGGGCAAAAATGCCATTTCCTCAGCCTCTCCTCCTCTCTCAACTTCTGTGGAAGGCCAACTGGTGTGGCAGACAAGGGTGTGCTCCCTTCAAGTCCGGAGTTCCAAATCTGCCTCGTAGACGTCAATATATAAGAACATCTGAAATTTTGGATGCTAAAAAGCTTTGGCGTCCGATTTTTCGGACTTCCTGGCCAAATTTCAGGTCCAAAACAGCATTAATTGAGCCCCCAACTCTGCCAAATCTTTCATCTCCATATTGGAACCAGCGTTTTCTTGAGTTAATACATTTGCGACCGTAGCGGAGTTTGAAAGGCAGCTTTGCCGCAATACGGGGGTGTGATGAGGTGAAACATATTGAAAATCTAGGGACCACTTCCAAACGGACGTTGAATGTCTCTTGGCCAAGTTCGACCGTAGCGGAGTTTGAAAGGCAGCTTTGCCGCTATACGGGGGTGTGATGAGGTGAAACATATTGAAAATCTAGGGACCACTTCCAAACGGACGTTGAATGTCTCTTGGCCAAGTTCGACCGTAACGGACCTTGAAAGGCAGCTTTGCCGCAATACGGGCGTGTGAGGAGGTGAAGCATATTAAAAATCTAGAGACCACTTCCAATCAGACGTTGACTGTCTCTTGCCTAAGTTCGACCGTAAAGGAGCTTGAAAGGCAGTTTTGCCGCAATACGGGGGTGTGATGAGGTGGAGCATATTGAAAATCTAGGGACTACTTCCAACCGGACTTTGTCTCTTGGCTAAGTTCGACCGTAACGGAGCTTGAAAGGCAGCTTTGCCGCAATACGAGAGTGTAATGAGGTGAAGCATATTGAAAATCTGAAGGGGTCACTTTCAACCGGACGTTGACTGCATTTGTCTTTGGGAAGTTCGAATAGTTCGAATAGTAAAATTTCAGTGCGAATCGAATCGAATAGCAAACACTATTCGAAAAATATTCGAAATTTCGAATATTCGCACACCCCTAATTATAAGCGATATATCATTATATGTCATCTCGTTACAAGTGTACAACGCTGTGTAATAAAATTGGACATTTAAACACTCGTATGGTATGTTTGTGGATACAGCTCCAGGAAATTTCATGAAGAAGTGAATCGCAAGAAAGGATGAATAGGTGTGCCGCAAAGACCTGCTAAGCGAAGTTCCCAGACTGTGGCTTTTGCATGAAGTTAGGGCTGGTATAATGCAACAATTCTTTTAACTCGGCGTTCTTTCTTACCATAAATTATTCACAGGTAGCCAGACCTTGCAAAAATACAGACCAATGGCAAAAGTGTGAGAAGGAATAGCGTCGGAACAGAATTGTTGTAGCATCCCAGCCCAGAGCTCTGCCTGCTAGTATTGACGCCTTGTGTTGTCCCCGCTCCCTTTTGCGTATTTTTCTTGCTGTCCAGATTGAGCAAATAGTGTGCCACACGTGTGGACGGGGTGACGACGAGGAGAGCATGTTGCTGTGTGACGGCTGTGACGACAGCTACCACACCTTCTGCCTGCTGCCTCCATTGCCCGAGATACCACGTGGTGACTGGCGCTGCCCACGTTGCGTCGCTGCAGTCAGTATTCCTCTTTCTGCACAATTCATTGGGAGGCACACTGTTGGGTGATTGGTGTGCTGCTCGGGACTGCCTAATATTAAAGGGGCCAGGACACATTCACCCAGCAATTTGCGGTTTGCAGCCAAAACTACAACTAGAGGGTCTATTATGCCTATGCATGTATGAAAAATGAACTGCAAAAGGATATTTCATTGCAAAATAAGCCCTAGAAGTTGCCAGCTATAAAACCAACCCACCGCTGGCGAGCACCATGGCACGTGATGTCATGTGCTGCATGGAGTGGCGCCATTGTCTGCTGCCAAAGTTTCAGCCGCTGTAAATTGATCAATTTCGGTTGCAAGCTGAAGAAAGCTGAAATAGCTCAATTGCACATGCAGCTTGTCACGTTACAGCTTGCGAGTGCACTAGTGTGGCCCAGACTTCCATGCCTCTCACATTTTTATAAAAATAGGTAGTTATAATTTAACTGCTTGGTGAAATGCACAAAAAATTTTCCAGCTTACTTATAAGCACACTGGGATTAACCCTGTGTGTTCCCACATAACACAGATTATGATGGAAAATTGGATATCATGGCCTCTTTAACTTTTGGGTAATTGAGCCCTTTTGCTGAATATCCCTTTCAGTAACAGTGTGCACAATTCTACAGATCAACTCTATAGGTTTGTCACGCACTATGTTAATTCAACTGACGTCCATAGTGGACAAATAGTGCTCATTTAACTTCATTGGGCTGCATATTGCTGCGTATTGCTGCAGAGGGCCACTTTGCTGAAGGCACTACCACTACAATGTTCAATAAGCCATTCGACGTGCCGCATTCCAGGAGCCTTGCCAAAATTTTAATTTTTGTTTGCTTAGAATGGATATAACCGATAACAGGTTGCCCGTGTATTTCGAGCCTGACATTTAATTACCTTTATACAAAAATAGACCGGCTTCAGAATAAATAGATCTTTTAATTATGCTCTATTTAAGATTAATTAGTGATAATGCATATATCAACATATTACCACATTTCCTTTCTTGTAATAGAATATCAAGCGCCTTAGAGCGAAGTTGTGTAAATTTGACACATTTACAGACACTTCGTCATAATTAACGCCTGAGGGGATATTTGTGCTGAACAATAATGATTCCATAGAACAAAAGGGGTAGGCTGACGAAAAAGGGGAAAGCCTGCTGATCGTGCCATAACTGTGGGAGGGGGGGGGTGGCAGCGATGTAAAGAATGGAGAAAAATTTGCAGCAAGATGCCAGAAATGGTTTGGCTTTACTGACTCATGTTGCGTCTCAAGTATGTTGTGAATTTCACAATGACAGCAAGAATCTGATGGTAATAACAAGTTTGCTTCTGTGGCAGTTTGTTTGTTGCAACTCTATAGCAACTTCTTGTCATATCTTTATTCTAAAATATGTCACAATTTGCATGATTGTTACTTACACATAACCTTAACTCATACTTTTTGACAGAAATGAGAGCTTTCTGGCTTTTCTCCATTGAAAATCAGTTGGTACCTCCAAGTTTCTACAAGTTTTCAAGTAGGAGAGAAGGCATTTCACAGTTGGCTCAATTCTGGGTATTTGAAGTGCTTTTATTTCAAAACCTAGGTAACACTAGTGATTTTATTGAAAAGTATGAGCCTAGTGCAAACTACCCTAGATATACCAAACCTGTGACATTTTTGTTTTGCTAAACTTCAGTGTGTTTGATATAGCTTTGAAGAGAAAAATCACAGAAGGGACGGCCTGAAAGAAGACAACCTCATGAAAGCATTTCACGCCTTTCTCATCAGCCAAGTAACGTACGCCGCCCCTTTCCTCAACTGGAAGAAGACAGAGCTCAATAAAATCGATACACTAATTAGAACAGGATTGAAAAGGGTCCGGAGCCTCCCTCGAAATACTAGTACGGAACGACTCCTCCAATTGGGCCTGCACAATACAGCTACCGAACTGTTTGAGGCACAGCGGCACGCCCAAATTAGTCGGCTCTCGCTCTCAAGGGCGGGCAACGAGATCTTGTTGGAAGCCGGCATTCAGCCCCTCTTCATGCCGCCAGAGAAGTCACAACTTTGCAAAAACGCCACGCAAGCGATAACTGTTGATCCGATTCCCAGAAACATACACCCGACCCACAACGAAGGACGGAGAAAAGCGAGAGCCAAGGCCATACTCGCCAAGATCATGCGCAACGAAACGCAAGTCCTCTTTGTTGACGCTGCAAGATATTGGAATCGAGGCGCTTACGCCGTCTCCGTGGTGGACGCCCATGGCTCGCTCGTCAACGCAGCCACGGTAGTTACCAACTTCACCCACGAAGCAGAAGAAATGGCCATTGCGGTGGCCCTTCAAAGCTGCACGGGAGCCTCTATCATTTACTCGGACTCCAGAACAGCCATAAGAACTTTTTCGGCTGCCCTCGTCTCTTCGAAGGCAGCTACAGTTGTCAACAAGCTCTTCTACCAAGAAAGGGGCGAAGATAATTTCCCGTCCTCACACATTACATGGTTCCCGGCTCACATGGGAAACACTTCCGGATCTTCTTCCTGCAACCCAAACGAGCGGGCACACCAACTGGCGCGAGAGCTCACTTTCCGCGCCTGCGGTCCACTCCCTCGCTTCAATGCAGCCTGCAGGAACCTCCATAACAAAGACCCGCTCGTGTCATACCACGAACTCACCTCTCATCATAGGTTAGAACATCGAACTTTTCCTCCTCCTCACACAAAGCTCAACAGAGCACAAGCAATCACTTACAGACAGTTGCAGACTCGAACATACATAACACCGACGACACTAAGCAGGATCAATCCTGACTTTCCTGCTGTATGCTCGCACTGTGGCCACGAATACAACAATTTCGAGCACATGCTCTGGCTGTGCCCTGCCAACGCGGGTACAGATTTTTCTGACCAGTCGTCATGGGACTCGGCGCTTCAAAGCACAGAGCTCATAGCTCAGCTCAAGGCTGTCCAGAGGGCCCCGGCCGTTGCCGAAGGACTCTGTCTACCGGCCCCGACCTGGGTGGAGCCGCCGGATTGATTGACGGGGCCTTCGGCACCGCTTTCTTTCACCTCAGGACCTGAATAAAGTTCGTACTCACTCACTCACTAAGTTTCAGCCTATTACATTATTAGAAAACTGTATGGGATGTGCAGATATTTCAGAAAAACTTCAGATTTTACATGTCATAATGTCGATAGAATAAACTACTTTGCAGTGCTCTCCGAGTTTATACTTCTTGGACTGACTGTACTTTATCAGTGTCACAAGTCCTCTTTCACATTGTGTGCCATTCAAGTAATGTGGCAGTCCATGTCTTGCGTTGCTTGCAGGAAGTGCGGAAACCCCAGGAAGCGTTCGGCTTTGAGCAGGCAAGACGCGAATATACCCTCCAGGACTTTGGCGAGATGGCGGACAAATTCAAGTCCAGCTACTTCAGTATGCCAGTGCATGTGAGTGACTGGCATTGTTCTGTTGATGTTCCTATATTGAATGTACAGTAGACTCTCAATAAACGAAAATCTCTTAAATGAAATTGCTGCTTAAATGAAACAACTGCCTCTAACATGATTGGTTTTGTGCTTGAATTCTGCACCCCTTTTCATCTCTCAGTAAACAAAACTCCTGTTAAATGGAACATATTTTCCTGGTCCCTTCAGCTTTCGTTTAACAGGAGTCTACTGTATTGTGTATATCAAGCCCATGTGGTAATCACTGTAGTAGAAAAGTTCCCTGCCCAGTTGATTGGCAGAGTGAGTTCTGGAAGCAAAAAAATAAGTAAGAAAACAACTTGAACCAACATTTTCATACTTCCAAACTTACTGACCCAAGGTTTGAGGCGAATGAAACTGTCATATTCCATATCTCTAGTCATTTTCCCCACCCTGGTTCTGTTTTTTTTTTTTTTTGACAAGTTTTTTTTAAGCCTGCTGGTGTTTTCTACCTTTAAATTGAAATCATTACAAGCGTTATCTTAAATCTAATTGGGTGACGTACATTTACTGGTATGCTCAGGGGTGCCATTAAAATTCTTGATACTGTGTCGCACACCGTTGTACGTAATATTCATAAGCCTAGAATGAAACATGGCGAGTAGCTTCAATGTTTAGGATAGGGATTGACGTTTTGTTGAAGCTTGGACTTACCTCTTCGTAATGTTTTGTCACTGGTGTAGATGATCTCCACAGAGACTGTGGAGAAAGAGTTCTGGAGGATTGTCGCTGCTGTTGATGAAGACGTCACAGTGGAATATGGTGCGGACCTGCACTCAGTGGAACACGGCTCGGGCTTTCCCACAAAGAACAGTGACCTGCTGCCTGGTGACGAGGTCAGTCAGCAACACGAGAAAAAGTCCAGGAAGAACATCCGTGATTCATTTGTAAACATGCCTGATTCACATGTTTCATTCTGTTGTCCTATTTCTTTTTCTCCTTATACAGTTCAGGCCACTTATAATGTAACCGCTTATAGTGCAGGACCGGTTACAGCGTAGTCTTTTTCAACTCTGGTTGACCCTCCCATAGAAGTCCATGGCATACCGCTTATTGTGCGGTCCCCCAAGATGCAAGACCGGTTATAATGTGGTTGCCGGGACATTTTTCTGACAAATGCGGTGGCGAGTGCGCTTCTCAAAGGAGGTGCGCCTCTGGGGACAGAGCGACGAGGTAGTTACGAAGGAGGAGGGGACGCGGAGTGAACGAGCGACGGGCAGAGGGAGAAGAAAGAACAGAAGAAAGACTGCAGCAGCAGTGCGCCGGGTGAGGAAGGAGAGCGGTTGCCTACTTGATGGAGAAGCCTTTGCACCGGCGCTGGCGTGGCTCTGGAGTCTGGCTGTGAGCACTCCGCATAGAGCGTGCAATCGCGTCCGCATCAAGTGTGCTTTGAGTTTCCTGTTGGTAAAATGGTCGCCGTAGAGTGCAACAGATATTGCACTTGCGACTTCGTCCGCAAATTTAAACGCTTCGTGGCTTTATGATGCAAGCTTTCGCCTTTGCTGGCAGTATGCACACTTACACAAGCTTGGTGGGCTTTTGTTGTGATTGACCGCCGGGCCGTGAACCGGAACTTCATATCACGCACGCTGCTCTTGGGTCAGTGCTCGAGTGCAATCTTTTCGACGCCCGATCTTCATGGGTCTTGGACAAACTTCCCGCTACAACATGCCAACCTGCAGGCCAGGCCTAATCAGCGTTTGTTACCTTTTCGGTTGCGGTCGCGGGTGATCAAATTTGCGGTTTGGTATGGAATCAACGAAACTCTTTGTGGTTGCTGCACTTGAAGGGAATAATATCGTTAATAAAAAACGAGGGCATGGGTGGCATGTGTAGCACTAGAATGGCGGTTTGTGATTTGATTACAACGTCTTGGACATCGGGTACGCACCTGTGAAATTGGAACGATCGGTACCGTTCAGCACGCGGAATTTCGATCGTGATTCGACATAGTTTCTGTGTAATGCTCATAATCGAGGTGGTCTGAAATGTAGCCAGTGAATTTCTGCGATGGCACTTCCTTTTGTTAGTTTCTTCCCCCTGCGTTCAATTTGTTGGCAACGCGGGTCTTTGGACGTTCATTTTTGAACATTCGGAAATTTAAATACCGTATTTACTCGATTCTACCGCGCCCTCGATTGTAACGCGCACCCGTTTTCCGCGACCAAAAAAAAAAAAAAAAAAGTAATACATCGATCGTAACGCGCACCCATTTTTCCTGAGAGAAAAGAACAAAAAAAGTCCGTAGGAGTCAAACTTCGCACATTCAGAAGAACAAGTATTTGGGTTTTAAAGAACTGAAGTTTCAAAAAAGTAAAACACAAAGTCAAAAAGCGGGCCTTGCCGCTAAAACTGTCACCACTACGGCGGCGATACGAGTCGCGTAATGGATCAGTCCTCGTCGCTGTCGGACAACTCCTTGTCGCTGTCAACACTCTTCGATTTCGGGAAACCGGCCCTGCTTTGGTCCACTGAAACCTTTTCGTGAAGCTTTGCTGTAAAAAATCTTCTGCTTCTGTTTGCGACAGTCTCGCACGCACGTTTCGGGAACTCCGAACTATATCCGAACGACCGCGATGCGGCCCGATTTCCGTCCGTCTCTCTGCACATGTAATAACTATTTTAAATGCGGCATCGTGGTACACTCGTCGAGTATTTGGAGTCGGCACTTCCATGCCGTCGATGCGAACGCAGAACGGGATGACAATCTCCTCAGCACACGTACGAACTGAAAAAATGGCAGAAATGGCCAAGGCGCGTAGGAGGCGGCCATTTTGAAATGTCGATGGCAATACGATAACCGAGTTTCTTTTTTTTTTTTTTTTCGGTACTCGATTCTAACGCGCATGTGATTTTTGGACTCGTTTTTCCGGAAAAAAGGTGCGCGTTAGATTCGAGTAAATACGGTATTTGTAAGCACACTGTGTCGCATGCCTTGATTCTCAGACACACTAGGCTGCATGCCCAACACGTTTAGCACAGCTGCAGCCTTTAAAAAATGTTGATTCAGTTATAATGCTGTACCGCTTATGGTGCGGATATTCACGACTCTGGCGACTTAAGTTATAAGCGGTCTATGCTGTATTTTAATGCTTGGTTTTTGCCTGTGACAGTTGGTGTTGTAGTCTTTCAGGTTTGGTGTATTTTGTGAATTCTTTAGCAGAAACAATGTCATGTATGAAAAATACTCTAATGTGTAAAGTTGCTGATGTAGTTGTGGAATATTAAAAAAATTTGCTTTGTCGGAGTGCGCAGTAGCGTTAGGCATTCTGTGTCGAAATGTAATATATGTTTCAGTTGTTGTGTTGTGAGCCTTTCTTTTTCTCAATCCTATGATGTTGCACATCTTTATGTCCAATTTCATACACCTTTTTGACTGCATTTCATCATTGTGCCCAGGAATACATGAATTGTGGCTGGAACCTTAACAACCTTCCTGTTGTGGATGGTTCTGTGCTGCGACATATCAACGCAGACATCTCTGGCATGAAGGTGCGTGTTTTGGGCTGAGTGTTTCATTATTTTGTACCATACATGTTAAAACGGTGAGGCACAGTAGGAACTGGCTAGCAGCAACTCCGAACTTTGAAGTTGACATCTGAACAGTGGCCAGCAGTGAGGAGGCAATGAAGAAAAAAAAAAAAAGCAATGTAGCCTGTGCATTTTTTTTTCTTGTGTACTTATCAGATTCCATGGATGTATGTTGGTATGTGCTTTGCCACATTCTGCTGGCATAACGAAGACCACTGGAGTTACTCCATCAACTACCTTCACTGGTAAGAATCTTGGAAACTGGATTACTAGTAGCAGTTTCAGTGCCATCATTCATTCAGCATCCTTGAGCACAACCTAAGTGCTGTCTAAATGGCATCGCATTTTAAGCTTTTGTGATGACGTTGTGCTTTTTCTTTAGGGGTGAGCCCAAGACTTGGTATGGAGTCCCTGGTGGGAAGGCTGAAGTCTTCGAAGACGCTATGCGCTGCGCTGCACCCGAGCTCTTCCAAGCGCAACCCGACCTGCTTCATCAGCTGGTCACCATTATGAACCCCAATATCCTCCAGGCTTCTGGAGTGCCTGTGAGTTGTACTTTCTGTACCATAGTAATGTCGCCACAAGATGCCTCAATAATTCTTTCAGCTGCAGAATATGTATTGAACGGACTTATGTAAATAATTGAGTGCCAGGGAAGTTCTATTGTTATGACTGATAATTCTTGTAACTCCAGTTGCACAAAAATAACAAAAAAAGAGGGGTGGGGGGAGGGTCACTGGCGGAGTTGCTTTTACTATAATAGCAAGTTACTTACTTTGATTTGTTTATAATTTGTTATTTCATGTAACCCACTCCCCTCTGTAAAGCTTCGGCGATTGAGGGTAAAATAAATGAAATGAAATAAATGAAGTGCACCTTCAGTACTCCCTTCCTACTGTGGATTGCGTTTGCCCGTTTCACTTGAAAAGTGGAGGACGTCGTATGACATTGAAAAGTGAACCTTGCATGATGCCGGACACACAGTCTTGCCCACTGCAGTGCCCTGTACACACTCCTATCACGTGCTTGCTGCTGGGGTCTTTTCGAAATCAGGAATCCACTGCTATCATGGTTTGTCCAGCCTTTTCACCCACTGCAGATTACCTGCAAAATAGTGTTTAGCTGAGCTATCTCCTCCCCCCTTCACTCTTACTGGTGAGACGTCGCTGTTTATACCTATCACCTAATACGTAGGTGCAACCAGTGGAGTGGTTGGTGATAAGCTGTTGTGTGAGGTTGCACTTGTGTGCGTCGCAATTTTTCGTCCCTTGTCTCAGAAGGTTGCGCTAAAGTAGTATCAGTGGATTACCAACAAGTCCAAACATGCTCATTGTTGTGTGAAGCTCACCATCACTCACATGTCTACACTTTTCGCCGATGAACAAGAGATCCTCGTCTGGCATAATCAGTGGCACAATCAGTGTCCAAAAAATATATTGCCAGTAATAATCTGCTAGCATGTGCCTTTACGTCACCTAGTTATCTTGGTTGGACAGCAGTTGGCAAGCCACTGTGCCAGTCCCGCATGATGTGGCAGTTCAGAGTATGCATATTTTAATTATTGTTCCTTTTCCTTGTATCAGCTTACGTATAACAAATATCGGATTTAGTAAAGGTCTTTTCTATTTCCATGTTTGGCGCAACTTCATTACGACATTAGACTGTGCTGCTGTACTGCTCTCAGCCAATGTTGTTTTTTCTGCTCATAGTGTCGTGTAAAGGTCTTGGTTGGGAAATAAACTTCATCCTTACGTGTGTAAAGCTTTAATCACTCCATACAAAGGCAGCTGATTACCGTTTGCCTTTTTTTGCTTTTACTCCTGTTCCAGATATATAGAACGGATCAAAGCGCAGGGGAGTTTGTAATCACATTCCCCAGGTCTTACCATGCTGGCTTCAATCAAGGCTACAACTTTGCTGAAGCTGTCAATTTTGCACCTGCTGACTGGGTATGACTTTTCTTCCTTGTTCTTCCATATTTGCTGACTTGTATAAAAAGATATACAGATGGCCTGTGGCTACCTGTGCACTCAACATCCGATTTTTTGGACTCCCTAGGGACCGCGAAATCGTCAGAAAAATTGGGCAGTCCGAAAAAATAAATTCATGCTTTTTTATTCCGCTCAAGTGGTCAAACTGCCACAGCCACGTCCAAAATAGCTTTAATGCCTCCCAGACACCTATCAGGCATTTTTGTGCATGCCCAGGCTATCGCAAATACATTCGGTACCTGCCGCAAACTCCGCTACTTGCCAACCACCACTTGCAAATTTGTGTCTCATGGTGAGCGCCGCTGATACCAGCAAAGTGCAGAATAGATTACGGCTCTTTCGCATGGAGCGTTTGGAAAAGACGACACGGAACACAAAGAATGGCAGAAGAGTGGACGACTCATCCGGCTTTCCCCGATGCGTGTGCACACGTAACCTGCGCACACCCATCGCCGAATCTTTGCCGATGTGCAGCGTTTGCTGCCGTGAAGCCGATCATTTTTAGTTGTGGGCTGCACATCGCCAACTAACCTGACGCCATCACTGTACTGTTGCTGTACCGTACGCATGCTAATTCTAAAAGGAAAATACTTTCTTTGCCCAAGTAACCAGCCCAAGTAACCACCCTGTTGCAGCACACATGCATTTGTCATGAAAGGGTTCGGGATGCCCACTCAGTTCCTGACCGCACACGGGCGCAGAAATGGCAAGCTGGTTTCGTTCGTGAAGACAACGCATCTATGCAGTGCACTTAGCGGTCTTGCACAAAGAGGCAGCATGAATGGCGGCACGGTGCGTTTGGGTTCCTCTCTATTAAATGCGCGCAGTACGCATGCAACTGCACTAGGCCACATGCACTACTGAGCAGTTAGCTGAAGATGCTTATCCAAATGGTTGTCAGCGATTAAGCTGTACTGGCACGTTTGCCATGTGCCGCCATCACGCCTCCGTGCATTTCCGCTGCTTATCCGTAAAGTCATCGCCTCACGGTGTCGTGATAGCAGCCCCTTTGAATTTCTGATCTGCTTTACCCCGTAACATTTCTGCATTGCAGCAAAGCAGATTTTCGGACTCTGCTACTGTCGCACAGATCGACTCGCGACAGCGCTGGTTCGAACCTATGAGATGATAGACGTGGCAGAGGTGGGGACTTCAATTGAGGCCTTTCGGACCCCCAATTTGGGCAGAAAGTCCGAAAAATTAGACGCCGAAGAGTTTCAGCGCCCGAAATTTCGGACGTTCTTATATATTGACGTCTATGGGTCTGGTGACCATGCCGCGAAAGCATCCGAATTTTCGAGCATGTCCGGAAAATTGGGCGTCCAAAAAATCGGCAGTTGGCTGTATACACCATGCAGTTTGATAGAGTACCATGCAATTCACAGTTATGCAGATGATTCAATGTTGAAGCTTTCACCTGGTGTTCTCAATTTCATGTTATTCCTAGAGCTTTCACTGGCGTTGTTGGCAAACTTAGTCCAGCTTTGTGAACATGCTGATGTGAGTGAGTGCCCTTTAGTAATACTACATATATTGTAGCCGTGTAAACTTAGAGGAGGATTTGTTTAACGATAGGCCTAGCACTACCAGATGCAACATATGTAGTATTCATAACTTGAATGATTTGTGCTTATTTATGGTTCTGTGTGCCATTGTTACTGTCCCTTGGGTCTTTCTGTTGCAATAACAGGTTGTGGTGTTCTGAAAATTTTGCGTGAATCAAAGTACAGTTGTGTATTGGCACAATTCTAATTCACCCACAAATCCAATAGGCACTTAATTTCATTTAAGAAAGAAGAGTCCTAAGCCCCTAGTTTTTGCATCAGGAAGAAGGAAGAATTTACCTTTATAGCTAGAAATTTGCTCAAATGTAATGTTTGTTGTGGCCATGGTTACTCTTTGGACATTAAAATTTTCAAACACACGAAATGGGTTGGTGACCTGTTCATTGACTGATCACATTACCAATCAGTAGCGCAGGCAGAAATTTTTTGGGGGGAGTGGGGTTCAGACACCCTTTATGCATGTGCGTGTGTGGATTTGTATGTGCACTGCATTGATTGCAGTACCACTTTGTTAGCGCTCATGTGGTTACACGATGCGTCAAAACTTTTTTGTTTGTGCATATGTGCAAGAAATGTGTATGTGTTGCGAACATCAGGTAACGCCTTTTGCCTCTGTTCTTTTTTGTTGTATTCCAAAAATAAAATAAAGGTACTACTTGCTTGTATACATAAGCAAAATTGACGAATTTTGGGGGGGTTTGAACCTCCCTGGCTACGCAAGTGTTACCAATTGATGCAGCGACGCACACAATTTGTTTATGCATTTTGCAGTGCCTGTATCAAACACATGAGAAAGAAATGCTAACAAAACTTGCAATGTAGACGTCCATAACAGAGTGCAAGATTGCCTTGTAACTAGAGCTGTGCGAATAGCAAAATTTTGGGTGCGAAGCGAATTCGAATACTAAAGATTGAGTGCGAATCGAATCGAATAATTTTCGAATAATTTTCGAATATTTCTCAAACATTTTTCGAATAATTCGAAGTGAAATTACAGAAAAAGTTGCAGAGAATCCCTAAGTATGTTCTTGTGAGATAGCAACATGAAAGTGTTTCTTTTCGCTAGGTTGATGAAGCGCTGATGGGGTCGTATTTTATAGTTGTCTTTCTTATCAAGAATGAGGCAATGTAGAGGCCGAATTGTATTTATGTACATGATTTGGTGCAACCAAAGTGTTGCCGACGACACTTTACACGTGATAGGCAGAGATGCCATTTCCTCAGCCTCTCCTCCGCTTTCAAATGCTGGGGAAGGCCAACTGATGTGGCGGACAAGGGTGTGCTCCCTTCAAGTCCGGAGTTCCACATCTGCCTCGTAGACGTCGATATATAAGAACATCTGAAATCTTGGATGCTAAAAGACTTCGGCTACCGATTTTTCGGACGTCCTGCCCAAATTTCAGGTCCAATACAGCATTAATTGAGCTTCCACCTCTGCCACATCTTTCATCTCCATATTGGAACCAGCGTTTTCTTGAGTTAATACATTTGCGACCGTAGCGGAGCTTGAAAGGCAGCTTTGCCGCAATACGGGGGTGTGATGAGGTGAAGCATATTGAAAATCTAGGGGCCACTTCCAAACGGACGTTGACTGTCTCTTGGCTAAGTTCGACCGCAACGGAGCTTGAAAGGCAGCTTTGCCGCAATACGGGGGTGTGAGGAGGTGAAGCATATTGAAAATCTAGGGACCAATTTCAATCGGACTTTGTCTCTTGGCCAAGTTCGACCGTAACGGAACCTGAAAGGCAGCTTTGCCGCAATACGAGAGTGTAATGAGGTGAAGGGGTCACTTTCAATCGAAGGGGTCACTTTCAATCGGACGTTGACTGCATTTGTCTTTGGGAAGTTCGAATAGTTCGAATAGTAAAATTTCAGTGCGAATCGAATCGAATAGCAAACACTATTCGAAAAATATTCGAAATTTCGAATATTCGCACACCCCTACTTGTAACCCAAGTTTCCCAACAATGCAGTTTGACATGTGGCAGTCGTAGTGGCTAAATGAATTTCTCACACTTATTTTCAATGCAACGAAGTCATTCTGTGCGTGCGTGCATTGAATGCATGCTTCTTACGTGTGTTGCAGCTCCCCATAGGGCGAGTATGCGTGTCGCACTACAGCATGCTGCGGCGATTCTGCGTCTTCTCGCATGACGAGCTTGTGTGCAAGATGGCGGCCAATCCAGAGCATCTAGACATCAGCCTAGCAGCATCCACATACCAGGTACTGTGTGCGGATCTGTTATTTCCTTCCTTCCTTCTTTCATTGTAGAGGTCTGTATAGCATTTAGAGTGTGGAAGGCACTAAAAATGTGTATTCATCTTATGTTCTGGCAGACAGCCTTGAACTTCAGAAAGGAGGAGCACTTTTTATTGCTTTCCTGCTCTAAGCATTACATTCTATCTTTTGCATCGTAGAGGGCCAACTATTTATCATCTGCCCTATGCAGAAGCCAGCCCTAGTTGATGATCATTGGGGCGTGGCTTTATGCAAGCCATTCGTGAATTAAAAGAATGAGGTAGGAAAATAGTTGTTAGAAATTATTGTCTTCACCTGTGAGCAAGCTTTTAAGGGTTATCAAGAGCTATATCACTTCTGTGACACATGTTTGCACTCTACTAGGCATACATTTCTGTTGATACGATATTCCTTGTTAAGTTGGCTGATGCTTCTCCAAGTTACAGGGGCGCGTCGTGACAACTTCCGTCGGTAGCCTAGTGGCTGTGGCATTGTGCTGATGAACTCAGGGTCGTGGGTTCAACTTTGGTCGCAGCAGCCACATTTTGAATGGGGGCAAAATGCAGTTAATGCTTATCTTCTTGATTTAGGTGTGCATGGAAGGACCCCCAGGCTGTCAGAGTTGTTCTTGAGTCCCCCTTACTGCGTACCTCATAATCAGATAGCGGTTCTGCCATGTCAGAGTGCCAGGAAATTAATTTTGTGTCTCTTACTTTGCTTGTTTTTTATTTTTTGTTGTTACAATTTTCAGGACATGTTGAAGATGGTGGAGACGGAGCGTGAACAACGGCGGTGCCTGCTGGAGTGGGGCATCACAGATGCAGAGCGCGAGGCATTTGAGCTTCTGCCAGACGATGAGCGGCAGTGCGACTACTGCAAGACCACGTGCTTCCTTTCGGCTGTCACGTGCTCGTGCAACGGCTCGAAATTGGTCTGCATACCCCATCGGGACCATCTGTGCGATTGCCCACCCAGCAACCATTGCCTCAGGTTAGATTGTTAGAGCAAGGCTTTCTAGGACAACCCTCATGAGCTTTGCCAAAAGTGGCTGCTGCTAGTTGTGGATGCTGCTGCTGTTCTGCTGCAGAGCTCACACAGGGCAGCACTCATGTGACATAATTGGCTGACAGGTGCAGTCATAGACAATTAAAATGCCAGAGATTTAGGGTTAACTAAAGTGCACCCATTTGTTCTTGTTTCCATTGGTACGTATAAGGTCATATGGTCATGGCTTGTCCGCTTATTGTGAGGTTTAAGCAATCTTAAGCAGTGCAAGATAGTTCTCTAGAATTATTGGCATCTGCACCCTTGCAGGGGTGCTGGCGGCAGGCTGTCTTCTTGCTGAATTGACTTTCGAAAAAAAAAGAAAAACTGTAGCTAGGTATGCTTACTGTAAGAACTACAGATCTTAGATGCATAATTTGAAAAATTAATGAACACGGGGTGTTGCTGGAGCCAACCTTTCGACAAGCGGTCTTGTCTTCTTCAAGGCTGCAGCTGCCTGCCTTAGCGTGTATATATGTATGCTTCGTACTCTTCGTGGTGTATGACACCCCATGAACGTAGCATACAAAGCATACAGATACATGCGCTGAGATAGGCAGTTGCAGCCTTGAATACAGGGCCGCTTGTTAAAATGGCTCCAGCGACACCCCGTGTTTACGAATTTTTCATCTCTTCTAGCTTCCATCTTCCCCTGAAGTTCTGCCTTTTAAGAGAGGGTCATAGGTTATGAAGCTAAGGTACCTATTTCTGCAATGTTTGTGCAGGTACCGCTATACTTTAGACGAGCTGCCAGTCATGCTCCACCGCCTGAAGGTCCGGGCGGAATCGTTTGACAACTGGGCGATCAAGGTGAAGGCTGCACTGGAGGCCACCGAAGATGAGGACAAGCTGGAGCTTTCTGAGCTGAAAGAGTTGGTTCAAGAGGCCGAGGAAAAGCGCTTCCCGCCGACGGAACTGCTTCAGTCACTGACAAAGGCTGTGCAGGAGTCCGAGAAGACGTCCAGCGTGGCCCAGCAGCTGCTTAGCAAGAAAGTGCGCACGCGCAACCGTCAGTCGCAGGATGCAAAGTACACATCTCGGCTCACCCTTGACGAGCTGCAGGTGAGAGGCTCGTGCACTCTTCGCAGCTCTGGCGTCTCTTTTTGCTGATGGTAATTTTGGTGGCAAATAAAAAAAAAGCACTCACTTTGAGATGCAGTCTGCGAAGAATTGAGGGGAACTATTCAAAGTGCCAGTCGCTCATTAACTCCAGATTTTCAAGAATGAATCGTCGATAACCTGCAGGAAATTCATAATTTCACATTTGCTGGTGTCACCGTTCAGGCTTGGGGCTAGTGATGCAGAACTATCGATGGTACTATCGATAGCTGAGTCACTATTGAACTATCGATGGTAAAAGATACTATTGATAGCGCTATCGATAGTAAAAAATTCGATGGTACTATTGATAGTATAAAATCAACAGCACGAACTCATTGCAGAATAAACTTGGTTCCCTGTGCGTGTAGTACATAGTGGAGCCGGAGGAGCAGGCTGAAGGACAAGAAAATTGATAAGCTTGTGTTCTTCACCAGAGTGCTTTGCTGACACATGATCATAAAGTCAAGCTGTTCAGCTGTAGTGGAAAGGAAGGCGTTACATGTGGTGGAACTGCGCGGCTTCAAATTTATATTGCATTTTATGATTTCAAAAAAATATATATATCATGAACTAAGTTTGTTAATTGTAAGGTGTAACTGATTGCTTTTGGATGTGAATTTATTAATGGACATATTCCGCCATTTTCACTGCGGAAATAATTTATTTCTTTCGCCAAAAATTGCTCATAAATTAAGCGAAGCTCATAATAGGCTATCGCAAATATTTTGGCAATATGGCCAGCCAATAACAGCGCCATTATTCACACCACTGTCGATATTATTGTCACGTGGTTACGATGGTGAAGAATGCTGCAGCAAGACTGAGAAATACGGAGCTCTTTATTTGGGCGAACTTGTGCCCAGAAAATCAAAACTCAAAATACAAGCGATACACGCTGCGCACTGATAGTGGCGAGAACAGTCGTCGGCCATCGAGTAATCTGGTCATCGGTGGAACATGTCGACTTTTATACATCAGTCATAGAACCTTCCAGCATTATCACTGGTGCTCACGTAAGCTCTCGAATAAACTTGACTATTCGCATCCAGCGCGTAATCTTAACAGAAAGATCTCAAACAATTGTGAAGCTTCTCAAACATTACGGCGTGGCCTGCGTCGAGCGTTGCTAAGTCTTTGTGGGTGAAACCCGAATACATCAAAAGAAAGCAATAAACACGCGTGGCAGTAATCGAATGGAATGGAAAAACTTTATTCAGTTCCGTCGGGGCATGAACTAGCACGTAGCGGGCCAATCGCTAGTAATATTAACCATGGTACTAGCGATTTCACTATCGATAGTTTTTTGATAGTTGTACTATCGACAGTTTGTCTACACTATCGATAGTTTAAAAAAAACTATCGGTGCTATCAATAGTCAATCTACCGATAGTTCTTCATCACTACTTGGCGCCTTCAACCGCGGCCACCGTTTCGCAACGCTGATTGAGCGCTAATGTACATGTGCTCAATTCATTTGAACCTTTCATCTCCCAGGAATGCCTGAAAATACGAGAGCAGTCTCTTTGTGGAGATATTTCAGACATGACAGAATACATGTTGAACTAAGTTTGAAGAGCTTTGGGCAGCTTCAAACTGGGCATCATTCAGTATGCTGATGGCAAATTTGAGCTTGAGGGTTAAAGCTGACCCCCAATTTTAAAAGGTGCAAATCGAAGTGGCATTCTCAACAGAGTGAACTTGGGGCTGAAATGGGTCTGAAGATTGCTGCATAATGTCTATAAAGGTGCAGAGACAGTCTAACGGAATCTGGAGAAATAAAAACCTTACGTGGTAGTGTTGCAAGAGTGCCTAGCTTCTTGCAATTTGTGCAGTGGGCCTTCCTAGAATGGGTCGCAGTGTGTCATTGTGATGGTAACATGCAGGTGTTCTACGAGCAGCTCTCCAAGCTACCGTGTGTGATCAAGGAGTCTGCAATGATCCGTGACCTTGTGGACAGAGTTGTTGACTTCCAGAGCAGTGCCCGTGACCTGCTCACTTTGGACGAGATGGGAGAGTCGTGGCGCCTCGAGAAACTTCTCGAAGCAGGCCTCAGCCTGGACATGGATCTACCAGAGGTACTTCTCACGCTTGCTGCGCTGTCCCTCAGCTCGTGTCCGGTCATTCTGCTCCTCTTTGCAACATTTCGGGTATACCTGTCGAAATACTGTTTAGCAGAAGTTTCGTAATATTCTCAGATGCAGATTTTGCATGAGTAAATTGTAAAGTAGGAATTTTTACTATTTGCAAATATATGCCGTGGTGCTTGAGAGAAGTGGAAGTACAGGGGTGAGACAGCTGCACATATTGCGCATTTTTGATACGATTCTGTTTTCCTGCGCCAAGCTGCTCCAAAAGCATGAAAATTGCAAAAATTGCACCGAACTGCTCCAAAACAGCCTCAGAAGCAAGAATTTTTATGCTCACGTCAGCTTGAGTGGGGGTAAAAAGGCTGAGTTGAGACAGCATGATTTTCCAAGCAGCGCCTAGTGGTGACAAACACACAGTGGTGACAATGCTAACGCAAAGCTTTGCATACGCTATTCTAAAACTCCTTAGTATCAGTGCGGCGAGGTTTCTTGGCATCCGCGCTGCACTTTTGAAGGTGGTCCCGCACAAGGTGGCAGGGAACGGCAGTGCAGCGCGCTTTTGTTGTCACCCGTGAAAAGCGTGTGCACTTGACGCTACGCCAACTGCGCGGCTGAGCAGGTAGCTGAAGGCACTTATTGTCATGCTCTCCCAACAAAGAGCTCCGGGAAACCGAAAGCCCACAGCAGTAATCTGTTAATGCCACTGGTCTTAAAAAAAAAAAGCCTACTGCTATGTAACTACAATTCTTGTGCAGTCACAATTTTTTTTCATTTTTGAGAAGTGTGATGCTTTTTTGTTTTTTTCCTAATGTTTATGAAGTGAACCTGGTTTGCAGAACCTTTTTTTTCAATTATTTCATATGTTTGTTACTCTAGATAGGTGGCATGGTATATACCTGGCGATTATCTGTTAGAAAAACTTTCTCTAAAGGCTGTTTCAGTGCTATGTAAGCCGATTAAAATACGTACTTGTTCCCCCAAGTTGCTACAAGTTTGATTTTTCAAGCTCCTAAGATGACATATTAAATGCCGCTAACTGCTCCAAATCAAGGTTCTTCTGCTCTGAAATCAAACTTTTGCCGATCGAAAAACTGCTCACATTTCAATTTCAGCTCTCTTGCCCCTGGAAGTAGCCTAAGCAGCTTGTGTGTGCTTAGAACAAAATTTTTCGTAAGGCGTTAACAGCATCGTATATATGTATAGGATTGTATAGCCTGGGATATTTTGTACCTAGGACCAAGTGTGTCCTCTAACCGTGGGTTCATGTCTCTAGGTCTCCCAATCAAAGGTTCTTGCATTGCAAAGCCCATTAGTTAAATGAAATGGGAGGTTGTTCAAATCTAGTTCACACGAAATCTTGTGGTCTCAGCCGCACTTGCTTGCTGCCTTGTGTGTGTGCAGATACCTCAACTGAAGCAGAAGGTGCAGCAAGCTCAGTGGCTGGAGGAGGTGCAGGCTACCCTGCTGCCACGGGCTCAGTCGGAGGCACAGCCAGAGGCACTGGCACAGCAGGCGGAGAGGGATCCACCAACACTAGAAGAGCTGCGCCGCCTACTTGAGGCTGGTGTCGCCATACCCCCTCACCCAGTCTCCGAGCGTGCCTTGGCTGAACTGCAAGGTCTCTTGACGGCATCCGAACGGTGGGAGGAGCGCGCAAAAACTTGCCTGCAGGCACAGCCACGCCAGACGCTGGCTGCCTGCGAGGCCCTGGCCGAGGAAGGAGTCGCCATTCCTGTCCATTTGCCGAGCCTCGCCGCCCTAAAGGACGCCATTCGCAGGGCGAAGGAGTGGGGTGCCCGCGCCGAAGCCCTTCAGGTACCAGCTACCAGTACCGCTTCACTTCAGGTACCGGTGAATAGCCTTATGGTGGCATTCACATCGGTGTGTTGCAGGGTCGGTGTGACCAGATTAGTCACGAATTCTTTTTCGTTTGAAATAGCACCATTTCACCTCATTTGCTCATGGCGAGATCTTTCAGTTCTGCAACTGCAGTTACGAAGCTATTGAGCCAGTTAGTGGCATGGAAGCAGCAAGTCAAAATGTACTTTACGTAATTGACGTGGCAGTGTGGGGTGAATAGATACAAACAGCACTAGTCATAAGAAATTTCAATGCTGTGAAGGGGTACGTTGCACATGCCATTGTAAACATCAGCCGCTACGAGACCAAGCTGCAGTCAGCTCTGTTACCTCTGTCAATCGCTAGTATGAATGCTACCTAACCATGACTGTGGTTAAAGTAGGCATGAGAATGTGTAAATGTACTGCTTTCACAAGACATGGCTTCATTCTGCACTATTCAGAAGTGTTTTTATAATGGCTTGAATACAGCTAGAGCTTGTTCAGTCCAAATTTCATTAGACTGAAACAGGAGCCTTATCTAAGTATCAAATCATTGTAGGAGAAAGGAATCATTAGAAGTAAATACTAATGAGCAAGTCGTGATCAACTTGCTCGTGAAGTGAGGTGATAAACCTGAAAAAGCGATGAGACATTGGCTTCAGGTTTAATTTCATTGTGTACTTTTGTCCGTAAGTGGCTGAAGTGAGACCAGCTGCAACATTATCCTCTGGTTTTACAGGGCACTGAGTCCAAGTACCCATACATAGAGACGCTGGAGAACCTGTTGCAGAAGGGCCGGCCAATCCCAGTGTGCCTGGAGCAGCTGCCCCAGCTGGAGTCTCAGGTGGCAGCGGCCAAGGCCTGGAAGGAGCGCACAGCGCGCACGTTCCTCAAGAAGAACTCTGCCTACTCCTTGCTTGAGGCATGTACTGTATTGGTCGTGCAACGCTCCTGTACTATCAGTACACTATTCAAGGGGCCCTGCAACACTTCTTGAACATGGTCAGAAAACGCTGCCGATCAGTAGTCGAGGCTCCTGAGAATATGCGAGCCAAACAGAGTGCAGCACACGGCCTAGAATTTACGATGAATTCTTAATTTACAATAATGTCGGCTAGAAATCGCTTGCTCTTCTTTCGACAAATGGTCCCATAAACCCAAAGTCCACGGTCATTGGCTTTGGCTGACGTGAGCATCGCGAGCTGCATAGTTACAGCTCGCTCGCGGTCACACTGAAAGTAAGCTGCGTGTTCGAAGCAAAAAAAAAAAAAAAGAGAGAGAAATGCTCAAGATCATGAGGTGCGCTGACAAATGGACTTGCCCCCTCGTCATCCCTCCTTGTGTAGCTTTCAGCATGCTGGCTGGTATGAAAGGCGAGAGAAATTGCTTATTAAAGCATGCAACAAATCCCTGAACTCCTCCTGTACTTGATGGATTCTAAACAAGTTTGCGGCAGTCAATTGAGGCAATAAACTCCTTTAATGAAGCCATTCGAGGATTACTTGGAAAGTGTTGTAGGGCCCCTTTAAAGGTGAAAGCCTAGTAGATGCCTCATCAAACGCGAAAAGTGACCGTTGGTGTCAACACGAGTGACGTGAAAAATCATCACCCTGTGATGTCACCATATGACGTCATCACGACGTCACAGATCGCCAATATTTGGGATGTCATCGTCGCTTGGTCAAAGGTGGACCAAACCCTGAGGCACTGAAAAAGCACATTGAGTGCAAAAAGTACGGGTGTGCGAATATTTGAAATTTCGAATATTTTTCTAATAGTGTTTGCTATTTGATTCAATTCGCACTGGAATTTTACTATTCAAACTATTCGAACTTCCCAAAAACAAATACAGTCAACGCCCGATTGAAAGTGACCCTTCAGATTTTCAATATGCTTCACCTAATCACACCCCGGTAACACGGCAAAGCTGCCTTTCAAGCTCCGTTACAGTCGAACTTTGCTAAGACATAGTCGACGTCCGAGTGGAACTAAGTGGTTCCTAGATCTTCGATATGCTTCACCTCATCAAATCCCGGTATTGAGGAAAAGCTGCCTTTGAAGCTCCGCTACAATTGCAAATGTATTAATCGAGAAAACGCTGGTTTCGACATCGAGATGAAAGATGTGGAAGAGTTGGGGGCTCAGTGCTGTTTTGGGCCTTAAATTTGGGCAGGAAGTCCGAAAAATCGGACGCCGAAGCTTTTTAGCATCCAAAATTTCAGATGTTCTTATATATCGACGTCTACAAGGCAGATTTGGAACTCCGGACTTGAAGGGAGCACACCCTTGTCCGCCACAACAGTTGGGCTTCCACAGAAGTTGAAAGAGGAGGAGAGGCTGAGGAAATGGCATCTTTGCCTATCACGTGTAAAGTGTTGTCGGCAACACTTTGGTTGCACCATATCATGTACATAAATAGAATTCGGCCTCTACATTGCCCCATTCTTGATAAGACAATATGAAACACCACCCCGCCAGTGCTTCATCAACCTAGCGAAAAGAAACGCTTTCATGTTGCTATCTCGTAAGAATATGCTTAGGGATCCTCTCCAACCTTTTTTTAATGCAGTTTAGCTTCGAAGTATTCGGAAAATATTCTAGAAATATTCGAAAAATATTCGATTCGATTCGCACTCACACTTCAATATTCGAATTCGCTTTGCACCCAAAATTTTGCTATTCGCACAGCTCTAGCAAAAATGCCCCCACTTCCCCGAAGGGAATCGTGAGGAAATGCGAATGCATTTCTTGCGCCGAGAGTACACGGCGTAGTAATCGCTTCACTCCATTTATATATACGTGCGAGCGAGCGGACGGGAGAGTGGGGCGCAGGGAGGAGAGAGCGAACGGCGAGAGAAGGAGCGGCGAAGCACTGCACCTACCTTCTCCTACACTCTCTCCACACACGCGGGAGCTCCGCCGAGCTCCCGCGATGCGAGCGCCCTCACACGCCAGAGCACGCTCCTCCTCTCCACTCACTCTCCGCTACTCCACCCGCACCACCTGCTCCGGTTGCTAGGGGCGAGGATAAGCGCGCACACCCGCAGCTGTTGCTATGGGAGAGGGAGTGAGAGCGGAGAGATAACACCTTCCGGTGCGCGGACACCGACAGACGCCCGACATGCCCCGACTAAATGCATTCGCATTTAATAGCTTTCTTTGAGGGGGGGGGGGTATTAAAACAATCGACTGAGAAGGAAAAGAAGACGAAGACAGCGTTCGCATTCAAGTAGTCGTAGGCAAATCCATAAAAGACCGTGCGACTTTTTTACATGATGCCCTCATTCAAGTTGACATGGAATGCAAGAACATGTTTGTACTATGGTTTTGGGGCATGTTGTAAAGCTGAGGGGATTGATGTTATTCTGAAGCCTTGCATCCTGAGGTTCCTCAACACACTGGAACGTTTGGGATGATAAACCCAATATTTTTACAGGTTAATTATGATGACCCGTTGTACTGTGTCAGTAGCTCTGGCATTCCCTTCCTAGCACAAAGTAACAGGATCCTATTCCCGAACCACTTGACTGGAAACAGACTTTCTCAACTGGAAACAGACTCTGTCCAACTGTCAACTCTTCCTCTGCACACACAACATTATCCCTCAACTTTCAACAGAAGTCCATTATAAAGTTTACGACACTGTGGTGAAAATTTTGGTGCGTGTTGCAGGTGTTGTCACCTCGCCGGGACATTGGCATCTATCAGGTCACCGCACGAGGCAAGAAGAAGCGCCTGCGTGATGGGCCGCCGCTGCCAGACAAGGAGGAGCCGCCAGAGATCAAAACTGAAGACACCAAGGATCCGGCCATCGTTGTAAGTCTCGGAAAAAGCAACTGCGCATTGTCATGTCTAATGCTTTTGCACTTATTCTTGCGCCTAAAGAGATAGTAATTACAGAAGCGTTGACAGTGGAGCCTGTTGGTACATTTCACTATTTTTAAAAGAAAGGCGCAATTTGGACACCATTAAAGTAAGACAATAAGAGGAGCGCGCCCTTACCAAATAGTTGGTATTGGCACTGATCTTGTTGTCTTACTTTCGTGGTGTCTAAAATAGCGGCTTCTTTCAAGATGCCTCACCAACTAGCCCTTCAAAAGTTCTTCTAAGGTACATTTCACTGTTTGTTCTGAGAAGCGCTAGACTGTAAAATGTAAAGTTCGTTACTATGTACTGAGATTCTGACGTAACTGCTTTTGGGGCGAAGGGTAGTTATGTCAAAGCTTGCGTTATTCCATGAAGAATATTATGACCGTGTTCTATATGGCCAAGCTGAAACTCTTTATGTGAGCCCTATGCGAGTGCACTTTGATGTGACATTTTCGTTTCTTTCTTTCTCTAAAACAAGAATTGGTATCTGAAAGGGTTAACCCCTTGAGGGTTTATGCTGTACATGTACGACATAGCCTGTACGTTTAAAATGCGTGCCTTTTTTGATAATTTCTCTTTGGCATGTGCTGCCACACTTCGGGAATACGAGGAATTTTTTTCATGTGCCAGTGTCTCTCCATTGTTTTTTTTTTAGGGGCGAAGCTCCTTAAGGCGGCACCCTTTCGTCCCTCGTAGTTGTCGTAGTCGTAGTGCGTAACCAGTCGTAACGCTAGTACCAGATCTTGACCTCCAAGGTGGTGCCGGTGGGAGATTTTTCCTGTGCGTTGTTGAACAATAAAAAATTTGCAGCGTGCGCGTTAACTAAAAGCCGAATTCTTCTGTCTCTCATTCCCCATTAGCAGCCATTGGCATGTTCCAGTAGGAAACGTTAGTAGAAGTAGAAGTGTAAGTGTTAGCTAAAAGCCGACTTCTTCTGTCTCTCATTCCCATTAGCAGCCATTGTTTACCTCCAAGGTAGTGCCTGGTGAGATTTCTCCTGTGTGTGACTAAACAATAAAAATTTTGTTCAAAACGCCGTTGATTGATGAGATAAACCAACGAAAGACGCCAGATGTTTTCTAAAGCAATGGTTTTCTAAACAATGAAAATTCACAGCGTACATGTAAAATTAAAGTGATCTGCAAGTCGTCATAACTCATCGAACCTTTAGTATAAACGCGCCCGATCTCACGTCGGTGATGATGTACTGGGCAGAATTCACGGAAGATTCACGGTTTACCGATGAACCTCCGCAGCTTCACCCACTCATCGTCATTCACTCCGTGGATATGCTGTGATTTTTTTTTCTTTCCAAAGCGGCACTCTGGCTTTCATTCGCTCATCTGAGTGCACGCAGTTCGGCCTGTTTTGTGTGTCTTTTTCATGCGCCGATGTCTCTCCAATGTCTCTCCAATGTTGTTTTTTTTTTTGCTTTCTAAAGCGGCGCACTAACTTTCGCTTGTGCATCTGAGCACGCGCGCGGTACGGCTGGTTTCGGTTTCGTCCTTCGGCGGTTATCGCTTCTCGTGCCCGCTGAAGGCTGTCTGGTTTCTAATCTCTCAAAGGGTGACCGCTTGTTACTCTCTCGTTTATTGCTCCCCGGGGCATGATTCCGGGGCACAGTTACATCTGTTTCCATGCAGTGCTAAATTACACAAACCATGCCGCCATGGTTGCATTTCCTGTTTCGGGGTCTCAGAAAAACTAACTCCATCTCGTTGGCGATAAGACGAAGGATTATTGTAGCTTTTTCACTTGTTTTGCTTTCTGGACGGGCGCACAACCATACAGTTTTCTCCCGTGCGCTCACTCACGCAGTTCACTTATGCTATGGAAGTGCGCTGGTTGGCCTGCTGCTACAGTCAAATCTCGTTACAACGAACACCACATTAACGAACATTTCAAGTTAACGAACTTTTAAGAAATCCCGTGCCGACTGCTCATAGTTTCAATGTAAAAATATTTCACTACTACGAACTTCAGAATAACGAACATTTCAGAATAACGACCGTTATTTAATTCCCGTGTAATCTTAACAACACCTCAGTACTACGAACTTATATCCCGAAATGCGAGGATTCTTCGATTTCAGTGTATCGGTCATGGCAGTCGGAGCTGTAAGGTAGCAGACGACGCAGCGCGAAGAGCGGATGCCCTCCCGCTAAAACCTGAGATGGCACGGGAGGAGAAAGTCTCGGGCGGAGAACTTTTTTTTTTTTCCCTTCATTGCGGAATGGTTGCGGAGGGCGACAACGCATCAGGTTTTGTAAAGCCCCAACTGCATGCATAGCACGCGGCTTACGAGCGAAGGCGGCTGCGACAAACGGGCTCCGTCGCGCTGCTCGATTGAAAACTATTGCGCGCACGCAGGCAAATTACGAAAAAGAATTACAGAGTAGATGAATGACAACATGCCAAATTTATTAATGTCTTGTTTGAGATAAAGATGCCATAAAAGCGTTTCGGGACTTCCTTTTTTCGCAATCTTATGTTTAACCGCGGCAGTAGTATCTGCTGTGATCCCATGGGGCGCCCGGAAGCGTACGCTGCCTACGCTACGTCGCACTTTGCAAACTGCGTTATGTTGGGGTTAGTCCACGAGGCGCATCTCGACAACGTTTCCTCTTGCTGTCATAGAACGTTTAAGAAAAGCCGCAGCGCCTCACATCGTTGCTTCGCAGGGAGAAGGGCTACCTCACACGACGACGATGTTGACATTGCAGCAAGCTACCACCGAAACATCAAAACGAACCGTCGATCATAAATAACGACAAAATACGGCCGCTGCCTCGCTCTCCGCGTGAGATGGGGCTGTAAAGAAGGTAGTCTATAACTTGCATTCCTTGAAGTACGCGCCGATTGGAAGCATCACGAGCAAATTGCAACCGAAGCAAGGGTCAGAGATGCTGCCATGTTGTTGGATATCGTCATGCTCACTTCCGGGCGACAAGCAATGTTTTCTGGCTTTCCAGAAACCTGGGATGCCTTTCGTGCTTTTCGCGCTTGGCCAGTGGTCAGAACGACGGTCCGCTCGCGTTATCAGCGCGATCAGCCAGCCGTGTGGAATCGGAAATAGCATCGTTTCGCGATTGCACCCCTGCGACAAGCGACGGCGATGGATGGCCCTCCGCGACAGCAAATCCTGTCGGCCGTCGCTCAAAACTCGCGTGCATGCAGTTGGGCCTTAAAGGATTGCAGCGATGACATGGACGACGATGTCACGGTAACACCCGAAGATCGCGACGAGTCCGTGTCGGCCACAGATGCGTTGGACTGCTTGAGGAAACTCCGCATATTCATAGAAAAAAGCGGAACAGCGACCGAAGCGGCGGATAAAAATGCGGACGGTCTAGAATCGTTCGTGACGCAGAGTTTGTGCTGCACCCATCAAAAAATGATCACGGACTATTTCAAATAAACGTGCCTTGTCTGACGTTCACGTGTGCATTGTTGTGAGAAACGAGTTCAAGGACGTACCGTTGCAAAGGTAGGACGTTTGCGTTACTGAAATTCTATTGTTATGGTAAATTTTTGGGCTTTCACTATAACGACCTTTCAGAATAACGAACATTTTTCCGCGGTCCCCTGAAGTTCGTTATACCGAGATTTCACTGTAGTGAGTTGAGTGGCAATTCTTCCGATGTGGACTATTTCTCAAGTGTATTTTTGTGAAAGGGTACAGCGCATATAGACAGGGACGAAGGAAGAACACACAGGGGCAGTGTTCAGTGCAGTGGTTGGTGATCAGGAAAGAAAAGGACAAGCTGACCCGAGAAGTAATAGAAGCTTACGAAATTGATCGTCACAAAGGAGACTGCGTGCTATCAAAAAAGGAGATAGAATTTTTAATGTTGATAAGCCATAGCCAGAGTGCGAAATGATGAGTGTTGTATTCTAACTGTTTTTTGGCGCTTGGCCTAAAAGCGCTGTCATTGGCTTGTGAAGCCCATATAAGTTGGCTCGGTCAGAAATAAAGTATCAGTTGTAGTTCAGCGTCATGTCTTGTGTGTTCTTCCTTCGTTCCCGTCTATGTGCGCTGTAACCTTTCATGATGCAGTACCAACTAGCCCACCAAGCCATCCTCGTGTATTTTTGTATGTCTGTAAGCTATGTTTAACACACACATAATTTTTATTTATAAAAAATTGTACAAGTGTTTTTTTTAGAATTTTGTTTGATGTTGCTCACAAGTAAACCATGTGTATATAGCAACAAAAATGATTTTTTTTGTCACTTTACAGTCATGCAAAAAAATTTAAGACAATTTTTTTGTTACATAGAATCGCCTGAAGAATTTAATTCAGCAATAAAAAAATGCACATTTTTTAGTGCATTTCGCGAAAAAATTTAACCCTCAAGGGGCTAACAATATTGCGTCCGCATTTGGTCTAATAACGCAGGTGGCTGCTTTCAAAGAGTCTGTTGCACAAGAGCTGGAGAGCATGAAGCAGCTGCGGGCGCACAACTTGCGCAAGCGCCTTGAGGACACCGGCCAGGCACGCTACTGCACCTGTCACAACTTATTCGGTGGCCACATGTTGCAGTGCGAGCTCTGCAAGGACTGGTTCCATGGTGATTATGCTGATTTTTTATTTTCCTTCTCCTTGCATCGATGGGAGTTGGCTGTGTGCAAATTGAATGTCTTGTCTTTTCATTCAAGTATGAAGATATAATTTCTTATAACCTCATTAATGGGAAAGTTGCAAGTGGTTTGGCATAGCTGAAATTTGTACTTGCTGGAAGCCAGAAAATAGTTTAAAACCAGCTTGACTTTATCACACATGTCAAAGCTCTTTGCTCAGTGTTTTCCATCGTCCTGAACCATGTGCAATGACACCGAGCACTGCATCCGATTTCAGAGGCCATGCGGGCATAGACTCTAAAGATATTCAGAATGCTCACCCTGATTTCAGGGTCCGTGCACTGGTCTCTGAAAGGTTCTACACTACTACCTTGAGAGTCATGCTCTTGGTGCATTTGATATGCAAAGTTTTATGCATGCTTACGTAATGAGCCCCTTGCAGTCTGTGCCACCGCCAAGTTCCAGTGCTTGTGCGCAGCCAAAAACAAACTGCAGTGAAGACGTGTATGTGTCTCTAAGAAATAACTTTTTAATTGCCAAAAGTTAACCTCGAGTTCGTTTCTATGTCTACAGTTGAACTGTTCAATCATTAGGGTCCTAAATATGAACGATTGGCAATACAGTAGAACCCCGCTGTTACGTTCCTCACTGCTGCGTTTTCCCGGCTGTTACGTCGCTTTCCGCCGGTCCCGGCATAGCTCCCATAGGATACAATGTATTGGGAACCCCGCTGTTACGTCGTAACTGTCGGACCGTTCCCGTATGATACGTCGCGAAGTGCGCTCGGAGCCGACCGAGTGACTACCAAAGAGAGCCGCCATGGTGCATTTTCACGCAGCCTGGCCTCGTTTGACCGTAATATTAGCCGCATGAGAGGCGCAAGCAACAGAATCTTTCAATTGATGCAAACAAAAGCATGGCCTTCGAGATTCAAATTGCAAAGAGGGCGTCTATGACGTAACTGCTCGCGAAAGCAAGGCCTTCGAGATTGGCATTTACTATTGACAAAAGCATAGCCTTTGAGATTTGCATTGCACAAACATGGCGTGTATGACGTAACTGCTTGCAAAAGCAAGGCCTTCGAGATTGGCATTCACTTCTGCCATCGCGTTGGCGTAGACTCATCATCATCGTTATTTGTCGGAGAGCGGGAGGAGTTCGAGCTGGTTGGAGCTCGCATGGTCGTGCGTGCGGTTCGCGGTCGGACTCGCTGCGCCGGTCGTGATTGCGTGTGCTTAGTTCTTTCATGCCTACAGCTTTTGGTGTTAAAAAATCACATACGTTGATTACATTTCTGTGGATAAGGCCGTCGTAAGCTCCGCGTTTCTATCCATCGACTAGATCGCGGCTGAGCGCGCCAATTTTCGTGCTGCTCGTAAGAATTGAAATAAAATTCTGTACCAATAAATATTTTGCCGTTTTTCCTGTTTTTCGGCTCTTACGTTTCCCGTCTCTTACGTTTATTTCCTACGGTCCCTTCAAAAACGTATCAGCGGGGTTCTACTGTAATAAAATGCTGGTTAGACAGATGCCGAGTCTGTTGGTACAGAGCTCTACACACTTAGCAAGAAAGCTAGAGCGGGACGCTCCAAACTGCATGGGCAGTGTCTATTGATGACACTTGGTTTGAGATAGCCCAAATGTGAGCATGCACGGCCGCCAATGATTGATAATACTCTGTTCTGAGCCATCACAAGCCACATGTTATCTGTTGATGCTGCCCGTACAGTCTGGAGTGCGCCGCTTCAGTGTTTTAGGCAAATGTGTCGAACACTGTTATAATTCTCCGAGTTGTGCTCCAAAATGACAAGTATGCTCACCCGGCACGACACCTCTTACCTCTGCAGCTAGTTGCGTGCCGACACCCAAGGCGAGGGGTGCGGCCAAGTCTGGCAACTCTGGGGGAAGCAGCAGTCCCGGAGGTGCGGCTGGCTCGTCGTCACCAGGATCATCCGTCTTCTCTGTTGCCTCGGCCAAGGAGAGCAAGTTCTTATGCCCCGCGTGCCTGCGGTCGCGGCGGCCTCGGCTCGAGACCATCCTGTCGTTGTTAGTGTCACTGCAGAAGCTGCCCGTGCGCCTGCCCGAAGGGGAGGCGCTGCAGTGTCTCACCGAGCGAGCCATGTCTTGGCAGGTAACGGGCGTGTTCTAGACCATAGAGTTTGATACGAAAACAAATTACTGAAGTCTGTTACGACCCAAGGAAAAAAAATGTCAGCTCTGCCCTCAGCCATCGCTGTCCCTCCCACAGAGAATTTGCATAAATGCATCATCCAATAGCGCTTGCGCATTTTCGTGACGTCAAGCACGTCTTGAGTGATTCAGATAGTTGACTTTTCCATAGGGGTGTGCGAATATTCGAAATTTCGAATATTTTTCTAATAGTGTTTGCTATTTGATTCGATTCGCACTGGAATTTTACTATTCGAACTATTCGAACTTCCTAAAAACAAATAGAGTAGAGCTGTGCGAATAGCAAAATTTTGGGTGCGAAGCGAATTCGAATAATAAAAATTGAGTGCGAATCGAATCGAATAATTTCGAATAATTTTCGAATATTTCTCAAACATTTTTCGAATAATTCGAAGTGAAATTACAGAAAAAGTTGCAGAGAATCCCTAAGTATGTTCTTGTGAGATAGCAACATGAAAGTGTTTCTTTTCGCTAGGTTGATGAAGCGCTGGTGAGGTCATATTTCATAGTTGTCTTTCTTATCAAGAGTGAGGCAATGTAGAGGCCGAATTGTATTTATGTACATGATTTGGTGCAACCAAAGTGCTGCCGACAACACTTTACACGTGATAGGCAGAGATGCCATTTCCTCGGCCTCTCTTCCTCTTTCAACTTCTGTTTTTCAGGTTCAAAACGGCATTAATTGAGCCCCCAACTCTGCCACATCTTTCATCTCCATATTGGAACCAGCGTTTTCTTGAGTTAATACATTTGCGACCGTAGCGGAGCTTGAAAGGCAGCTTTGCCGCAATACGGGGGTGTGAGGAGGTGAAGCATATTGAAAATCTAGGGACCACTTCCAAACGGACGTTGACTGTCTCTTGGCTAAGTTCGACCGTAACGGACCTTGAAAGGCAGCTTTGCCGCAATACGGGGGTGTGAGGAGGTGAAGCATATTGAAAATCTAGGGACCACTTTCAATCGGACGTTGTCTCTTGCCTAAGTTCGACCGTAACGGAGCTTGAAAGGCGGCTTTGCCGCAATACGGGGGTGTGATGAGGTGAAGCATATTGAAATATCTAGGGACCACTTCCAATCGGACGTTGTCTCTTGCCGAGATTCGACCTTAACGGAGCTTGAAAGGCAGCTTTGCCGCAATACGAGTGTAATGAGGTGAAGCATATTGAAAATCTGAAGGAGTCACTTTCAACTGGACGTTGACTGCATTTGTCTTTGGGAAATTCGAATAGTTCGAATAGTAAAATTTCAGTGCGAATCGAATCGAATAGCAAACACTATTCGAAAAATATTCGAAATTTCGAATATTCGCACACCCCTAAAATAGAGTTAACGTCTGATTGAAAGTGACCCCTTCAGATTTTCGATATGCTTCACCTCATTACACTCTCATATTTGTAATAGTGTTGTAGTAGCATGTAGTGTTGACAACACTATAAGCAATGTAGTGTTGACAACACTACAAGCAATGTAGTGTCGTCAACACTACATTGCTATCGTAGCACAATTGACACAAGTGCCATGCCACTGTTGTTTGTAGACAGACGAATACATCTGGCACGATTTTGTGAAATCTCGTGGAAGTACCTCTGTAAGTGATTGAGAATACGGCACTGGAGCAGTCCATTGTTAAAGGACAAATGAGCGTAGAGCATGTGGCAATTTTTTTTCCTCTGGAAAGTACCCAATTGTTGTGGCTTAAATGAGTTGTGGTTGGTGGCTCTGGGATCTTTCTAAGATTTGTTTTGAATTGATGCTGCTTTCAGCGTCTTCTTGCAGCTAGAATGCGAGCAAAAGAAGAGAAGGCCTTTAACTAAGTTTTTTCCTTTTTAGGGACCTGCAGAAATGTTGTGAGATTAGTCATTGCGCACTAATAGAAAGTGAAACGTTGTAAGGCATTTGGAGCTGTACATAGAGAACCAAACAGGTGCAGGCACTTTGAATGGGCTAATCTGTTGTTAAGGGGAGACGCGGGTCGAAAAGTCGTGGTTTTCCGAAAAAAATCTGGGTTTTTTTTTCGGCTGTATTGTCATCCTTGGACTATAATCTTTTATTTCTGAAAATATCAAGCTCAAATTCGCACGAGAAATTATCTAAAAAGGCTTCCAAGTGAGAAGCGGTGACGCGAGAAATGCGCAAAAGTCGCGAAAAAATGGTGTAGTTTGCGTCCTTCTGTTGCGAAAATGACGCGGTGCCCGCCATTTGCAATCCTGCTCGCATGCAGCGTAAAGCTGTCTTCTCCACAATACACCAGGGGTTAGCCTCGTATCTTCACGCAGAATAAAGAAAAAACGAGAAAAACAACGCGTACGTCGAGCGTTTTGAATTTCGCGGCACGCAGCGCGAGGCCGCCATTGGACGGCGGCGCGCTCCACCCTCTCCTCCCTCCCATCTCCCCGGCAAAAGAACGAAGCCTCAAACACCGCGACCGAGTTGTTCTGCGTTTCTTCTGTATTTTCGTGCCATGGGAAGCCCTGAAAAGCGCAGTTCTGATGTTCGAAAGTTCAGGACTCGCCACAAGTATCGAGGGAAACGGCTTCGGACGCTTCCCAAAGCGACAGCGATGGACGATGCCCCCGACGCTCCGATATCGGATAGGCCTAACGCCGACACCGAACCCCGCGACAGTGGTTGTGAAATTGACGCTGCGGTGGAATTTATCAGTGCATCCCAAAAGAGGATTGGATTCTTTGAGAGTGAGCCTAGACTTGTAGGTGCTCCTACTGTCAACACGATGCTTTGCGAAATCGGCGCGCTCACGGCACTTGCGGCGGGTTCGGCATGCCACCCTTGCCGCGAACGGAAGCTCGGCGTCCGAGAGGCGGCTGGAAAGCGCAGACTTTCGGCATTCCTCGAACTGTGTTGTGAAAATTCCGATTGCCCCGAGTCTACACTTTCGTCCACGCACACGTGGAGGCGGATTGTGGCCCAATGTGATGTAAATAGTGTTTTTTCTGATAAATGCCAACGTTTCAAACTTTCAAACTTGTTTTTCTCATTTTCATTTTTTTCGACAATTTCACGTTTTGCGGGCAGCCTTTTATAAACTTATATTTATTGTATAGTAACGAAACTTGGCACACGTATTCTTCAAGACATGTAGAATGCAAATATCTACTTGAAATTGCAATATCTATCAGCATTACTTGTGAAAATATTTGGTTACTGTTTCAAAGGAGACTGAAAATAATCAGTTACAGAGTACAATTTTTTTTTATTAGTCCCATTATCTCTGTGGAATATCTGGATAGATATTAGCACTCTACAGTCTACAAAGAGTCTAATAAGATTCAACACAATGATTTTACTGAAAGTTTAGTACATAAGAGAGTTCCCGCAAAAAGTGTAACATTTTGCCATTGTGTATGACATAACTCAACAACTGTAGCAGCTACATGGAAAGTAATGATATATTTGAAATCTGCATGAAAAACTATACATATAACAGAATTTTCAAGTCTGTTGCAAAAAATAAAAAAAAAAGTTGTTTCTCTTAAAAGATTAAGAGAAGCAAGCTGAAGGCCCAAGCAGGGTTTGCTGACTTATGTCTGGTAGTAATGGTCAGACGTGCTTTGTTGTTGCTTGTGCGCAGGACCGTGCCCGGCAGGCACTGGCCACGGATGAGCTGGCGGCAGCCCTGGCCAAGCTGTCGGTTCTTTCCCAGAAGATGGTGGAGCAGGCGGCACGAGAGAAGACCGAGAAGATAATCAGTGCAGAGCTGCTTCGAGCGGCCAGCAAGCCAGAGCTGCAGCCGCACCTGCAGAGTGTTGCACAGTCGGCCTTTGGAGGGCTGCGAGCGCAGGAGAAAAGTGAGTTCTGAGGTGGCAAGCTGATGAGATGTTGAGACAGTGTCTGCTTTCTCTCAAACTGCTCCTCATGAAAATGTTAACCTAAGCTGAACTTGTAAATTACTGCCATTGAATATGATTAACATCAATCTCGTCAACAGCTCTTTGCAAGCGAGAAATTTCTAATATTCACACATGGCTGTTGTTTGCATATGTTCTCTTTACTTCCCGTGAAGAGCTGCAGTGAGTGGTATTGAGGAAAGGATGGGGTTGAAGAGGAAAGGCACAAGAAACTGATGATATCGATTATCTGCATCATTGATTAATCAATTAATCGATTAATCAATTATTGGTTAACCTGCACCATGGGGGTTGATGCTTCGCGACGGATCACCTGAGAGGAAGCCTAGTGCCAGTGGCGGAAACTCTGATCATCCTGAAATTTCGTGTGGTGACTGCCATAGCTTGCTGGCAACTGGGGATCTGCTGTGCCTAAATAGTGTCCATGTCAGGGGGGAATTGGGTCACATCTGCTCAGGGCTAGGTAATAGTCTTCTGATAAAGAAGAAGTGGACACGGGGCAAGTGCTGTTCTGTTGTGCTGACTCGCTATGTCGAGCATGCACCAACTAGGCCCTCATAAAGCCTTTTTATAATTACAGCATAGACCGCTTATAACGTAAGTCGCCGGAGTCGCGAATATCCGCACTATAACCAAAACAACATTTTTGAAAGGTTGCACGTGTGCAAAACATGACCAACAGGCAGGCGCGCGATTCCGACTATCGAGGCATGCGACTGGGACGTAAATTGGCATCTGCTTACATTTGAAAATGTTGAGCGGTTAGCGTCCGGGGACCTGCGGTGCCGACATAACGAACGCAGAAAAAATGCGCCGTCACAGGAAGTCGATGCGGTAACACACTGCGCGTGCGCGACGTCGAAAACGGTGGCGACCACAAACTAGCACTCTAGTGTTTCACACGCACGCCCGCGTTTCCGTTAAAGATGTAAGACACGCCTTCTAAATGCAACAACTGCAAAATGTTTCATTGACTCGGCACCAAACCGCAACTTACGTAGTCCGCGGCCGCCGACATGGCAGCTAGCGCTTGTTAGGCCTAGCGTGCACGTTGCAACTTGCTTGTTAGGCCTAGCGTGCGCGTTGCAACTTGGCACAACGACTTGGCATGCCGTCGCGAGAAGCTTGCCCTAGACAACACGGAGATCGGGCGTAGAAGAGATCGCACTCGCGAGCTAAACCGAGGACACCACGCGTGAAACGAAGTTTCGGTTCGCGGTCCGGAGAGCTGCTGCGGCAACTATCCTGGAAAGATATTTCAAGCTTGTAAGTCCGCCTGTTGATGGCAAAGGCGAAAGCTCAATGGCGTCTCAAAGCATTGTTACTTGTGGGGGAATCGAGGTTGCATGCGCGATATCTGCGCTCTGCGACGAAGCAACTATTTTCCCCGACAAACAGCGGTAACACGCTCTCGATGCGGTCGCGGGCGCCCGTACGTAGCGGAGCGCGCATGTCAAGCGGACGAAGTAGAGGGAGCAAAGGCTTTTCCGTCGGCCACGCAACCTCTCCCCCTCCTCACACCATGCACCCGCGCCGGGCTGCTAGCTCCCACCACCATCCCCCTTTTTTTTTTCTCCCACCGCTCCTTGTTCGTTCGTTCTGCGTCCCCTCCTCCTTCGTAACGCCGTCGCCGCGCTCTCCCCCGCCGGCGCATCTCCGCTGAGAAGCACGCTCGCTCCCTCGCATCTCTCAGAACGTTCCGGCAGCCGCATTATAACCGGTCTTTCATCTCGGGGGACTGCACAATAAGCGGTATGCGCATACGTGGAGTTCTATGGGAGGGTAAACGGGAATCAGAAAAGATCGCATTATAGCCGGTACTGCACTGTAAGCGGTTACGTTATAAGTGGTCTATGCTGTAGAGGAAAATTACAGCGCACTGCAACAAAGCCAAAGACTCAATCGAGATAGTTCTATTAACTTTCTCGTATTGCATATTATGTGGTCAAGCTTCACGTTATGCCCTGTCCTGATTAAATAAATTAAACGCATCAACTGCTATACAGCAGGTCTTTCACATTTCATCGTTTTGTGCAGATGGCAGCAGCTCCGACGTGGAGGCAACTAGCGTGCCAGAGGACGCTGTTCCAACTGTTGCAGCAGAACAGGAGGTGTCTCTGGTATGCATGATTTCTACTTATCTATTATTATTATTTTTTATTCAGCTTTGTTTATTAAGGAATGCTCTCTCACCCCCTTTCAGTCACAGGATGGTGCCGACGATGGTGACGTAAAGCCAACAGTGGAAGATGAAAAGCAGCCTCCCTGCGACAGCTACAGCAGCATGGAGCATGCCTATTCCACTGCATCCAAGAACAACGCTGGTCAGTGTTCCATCACAGCACATTTGTTTCATTGTGCACGCTTGCCTCATTTTGATCCAAGCAGCTGGAAGGAGCAGCCCCTTCTTGGTAGAAATGACATTAGCATCACTGTGATAACAGTCGTTGAATATCTGCAGGACCGTATGTAGCGGAATTCTGGTGACCTCTCTGTAGAGCTTTTCCGAGTTTAACATAAATTAACGACTTGCCAAGCTTACTAAAGGACAACTACGAATGCTTGATGGAGCTGCTGCTGCGAACATGTCCCTTGCAGTGTGCAACCCTTCACCACGCAAGCATGCACGCAAGTCTCCGCTGGTGCCACGGCAAGTGGAGAGCCCCGTGCTGGAATTGAGTGCCGGGGCCAAGACGCGCCTAGAGGCGCTGCTCACCGAGGGGGACCTGCTGGAGGTGTCGCTCGACGAGACTGGCCACATCTGGCGCATCCTTCAGGCCACCAAACCACCACGGGATCCCCTCTCGCCTTTCGAGGCCTTCCCAGAGTTTGAGGTGAGTGTTAGAGCATGGCTGCCTGCACTGCAGTTCAATGCACAATACAGCTGAACACCTTTATGAGATACATCCACTGGGGAGCAGTTCTTGTCCCTGACACGATGCGTCTCTCATAAGCAGGGTACCATGTTCTCATTTTCTGACCAAGCCCTATTTTGATGTGGGCCCACCGGTGTCTCACATACCCATTTGTCTCTTACATCAGTGTTCCTTATAAAGGAGCTCAACCGTATTCACAAACTTTAACAAAATAACATTACGATTAGTTTCCAGCTATAAATGCATACCGCTGTTATAAATGCATACCACAATTATGTAAACTGAGGTAAGCTTGTATACACAGCGACGAGAGCCTCCGAGATATTTTGTAATTTTAGGATGAAGTACAGCAGTACCATGGTAATAAAGGTCATACTTTGTCACTAGCTTTTAAATAAAACTGAGTGATAAAAATTAATGTTGAACCAAACACCACGCATACAGCTAAATATATAATGAAACAAACACACTAGATATCGCAGCATGGCCCCGACAGCAAGTAAGCATCAGTGTTGAATACTCTATCTGCAAGAACAACTCACACAAACACAACATTTGCGTCTTTTGTTATTCATGTACAAAATTGCACTTCTGAAGCTTCAGGTATGAGACACTGTGAGGAGAGTTTCTCTTCGATAAAAACAATACAGCATGTACAGTAACACTCGGTAGAAGCACATGCCGCCTTCATGGTGTGCAGTGTGTGCATTTAAGTGTAATTGTAATTGCACGCATTGGCTAAACTCAGTCTTGATAGCTGCTCACCTCTAAGCCTGCCAATGCAGGTGACAAGAGTAAACATACTGTCAGAATTGATGTAGTGAAATTGTGAACGAGACCTGCCCTACCATCTTTGCCTCATTGTCTGAAATTTTTCATCTCCTTTACTAGGACTACACGGAGGCTTCCAAGAGACCTGATAAGAGAACAAAAAAGCGCAAGGTGGAGCAGGCAGAAGCCACGGTCAAGGTAAGCTCAATAAAGGCTTTTTAACACCGAAGCTGCTAAAGCTTGCAGTAAGACGTCCCTTCAGGGGGGACACTGCTCTTAAAATTTTTTTCTCATTTCTTCGATTTTGATGATACTTGGTGAGTTTATGTATATTTGTGCACTGATTTCAAATATGCAATTACTTTTCTAGCATAACCAGTAGTTCCTAAAATACAAAATATTTCATGTGCCTTTTGGGGAGGCAGATTTTCAACAAAGAGAGTTACAAAGTAAATCAGCATATCACAATAACCTGTAATCAGAACTGAGTGCAACGAAACAAAAATAGATGTTCTAAGCCCATTAGAACAAAAGTTACAATATGTTGAACATTCACGAGTGCGTCAATTTCAAGCTGCGATTTCCTTTGCGAATGTTCAACATACCATAACTTTTGTTCTAATGGGCTTAGAACATGAGTTTTTGTTTCATTGCACTCAGTTCTGAGTGCAGGTTATTGTGATATGCTGATTTGCTTTGTAACTCTCTCTGTTAAAAACAAAATCTTTCCTCCCCAAAAGGCACATGAAATATATTGTATTTTAAAAACTATAACTACAGTAGAACCCCGGTGTTACGTTCCTCACTGCTGCGTTTTCCCGGCCGTTACGTCGTTTTCCGCCGGTCCCGGCATAGCTCCCATAGGATACAATGTATTGGGAACCCCGCTGTTACGTCGTAACTGTCGGACCGTTCCCGTATGATACGTCGCGAAGTGCGCTCGGAGCCGACCGAGTGACTACCAAAGAGAGCGGCCATGGTGCATTTTCACGCAGTTTGGCCTCGTTTGACCGTAATATTAGCCGCATGAGAGGCGCAAGCAACAGAATCTTTCAATTGATGCAAACAAAAGCATGGCCTTCGAGATTCAAATTGCAAAGATGGCGTCTATGACGTAACTGCTCGCGAAAGCAAGGCCTTCGAGATTGGCATTTACTATTGACAAAAGCATAGCCTCTGAGATTTGTATTGCACAAACATGGCGTGTATGACGTAATTGCTTGCGAAAGCAAGGCCTTCGAGATTGGCATTCACTTCTGCCATCGCGTTGGCGTAGACTCATCATCATCGTTATTTGTCGGAGAACGGGAAGAGTTCGAGCTGGTTGGAGCTCGCGTGGTCGTGCGTGCGGTTCGCGGTCGGACTCGCCGCGCCGATCGCACTTGCGTGTGCTTAGTTCTTTCATGCCTACAGCTGTTGGTGTTTAAAAAATCACATACGTTGATTACATTTCTGTGGACGAGGCCGTCCTAAGCTCCGCGTTTCTATCCATCGACTAGATCGCGGCTGAGCGCGCCAATTTTTGTGCTGCTCCTAAGAATTGAAATAAAATTCTGTACCACTAAATATTTTGCCGTTTTTCCTGTTTTTCGGCTCTTACGTTTCCCGTCTCTTACGTTTATTTCCTACGGTCCCTTCAAAAACGTATCAGCGGGGTTCTACTGTACTAGAAAAATAATTGCATATTTGAAATCAGCACACAAATATACATAAACTCATCAAGTATCATCAAAATTGATCAAGAAATCGATCAAGAAATGAGAAAAAAATTTTAAGAGCAGTGTCCCTCCTTAACAAGAAACCCTTGCTGCGCCATGCCTGTGCTAAAAATAGCCAAGCCGCAGCCGTGTCTAGGAGCAACTGCTGCAAAGCCGTCGAGCAGTTTTTAAATTTTTGCTCTTTGGCAGCAAACCAATTTTTCACTGGTCATTCTGAAGCAAGTTTGCACTTCCCACTGGTCTTATTGGATGAACTTGCTCTGCACAGGGTCGCACTCAGTTCCTTTGCCACCAAGGTAAAAGGGCATAAATTGCACAGCAAGCATACATCACGTTTATCTTGCACCCACTGAGGATGGTGAGCTTGGTTGGTGTAGAAATGTAAAGAGTACGAGTCACACACTATGCTTGGCCTTTGTGACGCACTTGCAAAACGCTTATCCTCTCTGCTGGCAGATACAGATTGGTGAAATGAAAGTGCTTACTCCAAGATTACAATGGCCACTGCAGATAAATTTTTTTTGGTGTTTCTCTAGCTTTGTTCATATTTTAGATAATTTCTGAAATGTTACAAAAAAAAGTCGTGCCTTCAATTTTAATTTTTGTTATAAATTTTATTTGTAAATTGCGTCTTGCTGTTGGTGGTGTGGTTCTGCATCAGCGTTGTCATTGCCAATTCCAACATGTGCAGCCACGTCCAAAGCCGAAGCTGCAGAAGCGAATGCCAACCAAGGACGAGGCTGGCAATCCGTCCACATCAGCCGGTCAGGGAGCTTCAGCTGCAGCCGACTCTTCAACAACCAAAGCAGCTAGCGGTGTCAAGAAGGTGTCCAGAGGAGCGGCCGACACTGGAAAGCAACCTGAGCGCAAGGTGTGTACCTTCTGGTGTGGTGTGGAGTACAAATAACAGAAGGTCGAAGCTTCGCATTCTAAATGCTGTGACTGCATCCTGTTTGTTGCTGAGGGTGTGAAAAAATCATCACCCATTTGTCTGTGTCTGCATTTACATTACCGATAACCATAGCTTTCAAAAAGAAAATCTCAAAACTGGATAATTTGGACTCGTCCTCTGGTCCTGGCAAGCACATGCATTATTTATTGGCGTCGAGCTCTCCTTAATACGTACATATTTTCCCACACCCTGGTCAGCTCAGACTGTGGGCAGGATTTCATCACCAAGTTCACAATGAGTTCCAGACATGCAAAAGGTCGACGTTGATCATTTCTGCAGTGTAATAAATTCTGGACAATTTCCATTGGAAAACTAAAATCTCGGTGCAGAAAAGAACAGCTGACGTGCCCTTGACGTGCATGCACCCACTAATGCCCACATGGTCGCATGCCTCCTCGTCACATGAGCGTGAAGTGAGCCTTACGCTGCAATCTCGCTGCAATCAAGCTGCAATATTGTGTGAATTAAGCTGAGGGCTCGCACGCTTACTTGTTGGCATAGCATGTGTTTTTGCCGCAGCATATGGGCACAGCGTCATTGCAGTTAGGGTTGGTTTAGAAACCGACGAGGGCATCTTTGCATGGTGATTAATTCTCCCTAGGTGCGGCCCATCAAGAAGGTGCGCCGTGAGGACTCTGGATCTGGCGGTGCTGCCTCCAGTGACAAGGTGGTGAAACGACGGCGAGTGGCCCATCGCCCACAGAATGCGTCGTCGTCTGCTGAGACAGCCGATGTGGCAGACGATGTCTGCTCCGCACCAGCCTGTGTCCAGCCTCAAGGTAGGGGCATTCACCATTGGACCTTGGATTGTTTTGTAATGGAGTTTAGCATTAGCCAAACCAATTCCTTCATACCATCAGCCATTCAGTTAAAGTCACGAGGAGCTGCTTTGGGAGGTCGCATTGGCACCTCCATGTTAAAATACTGCATTATTTTATGGGTTATCAACCCACTGTCGAAAACGAAAAATGCTAATTTTGAAGGTGGCTTCATGGTTGTGCTTCACAGCTATGTGGAAAAGCTAGTTTCATAGCAATGCGTGGGCATCTATTTTGGAAAATCTTCCGCTATTCATTGTTGAGGGTGTGAGGTTTACATGAGGAACTATGCTATAAGTCACATCTACTGTCACGGATACGTGTCCTCACGGAAATCCTTTGTCGTTGAACTTGTCCAGCTCATTAAAGCAAAGATAAAAAGAGCACGGCCTATAAACAGGGGGAATTAGTCTTCTAGACATTCAGACATGTAAACATGAATGGCTCCTGAAGCTTAATTAACTAGCAACTGCAACTTGCCCATCTCCACTCAGAAATGTCTGATGATTGATGCCGTTTGCTTGTCAATGACGGTAGCACGCAGACTATTTGAAGCTGCACAGGAAACAGTTGCTGCTAAGGTTTGATTGATTTTGTATTGGTAAAGATGGACTACATTGTATTCTAAAAAAAGCCAGAGATTGAACATGAAGATTTTTTAGTGTTCATTTTTTCTTCTTGCAATGAAACTCTTGTTACAAAATCAAATTTTGCTTTTAAGGGATACCTGATCAGTCTGAACTGACTTGGCGTCTCTATTTAGTGTCCCTCTAACCTTTTCTAGTCTGTTGTGAATTTGTGGCATGTCAAATCATAGTTCCTAAATCCTATACGAATGCTTAAATGAGAGAAATCTTGATTATGACGCTGTGTGTAGTCTTTGAGTAAAATTATATTGGTATGTCATATGACTCTGAAAATAGTGCTCACCTTCTTGAGCACTATTTTTGAACCTATGCTTTCGTAGCAGTAATCATTGTCATTGGAATACTGTTTGAGGGGCTTTTATAAGGTGCGAGATGATTCACCTGTTGAGCCACAGTTTAAACAATGCAAAAACATGAGGCTTGTGTGAATAGTGAATTTTAGGTTCGAAGCGAATAGTGATTTGATCGAATATTTTGGAATCTAATTCCAATAGTATATATCACATATAATAAAAAATGAGCATATTTGTCATAACCCAGCTAACCTGCACAGTATTTTTTAAAATTGAAACAAGGCATGTGCAAATATCATTCTTTTTGGTTCAAAGGGAAGTGAAAGCAACTTTGAACAGTTGCAGGATTTGACTTTCCGTAGAATGCAAGTGATAGCCTGTAAAATATGTTACATTTTGAAATTTACTATACTTGGAGTGTATAACCGATATAACAAGCTTTTAAACTTAAAAAATGATGAATCGATGTGAGGGTAATATACAGTGAAAGCTCATTAGTTCGAACTCAGTTATTTCGAAATCCCGCTTAATTCGAAGGGTTTTTGCGGTGTCTTATTTTGCTATGTGAATTTGAGTGGATAATTTGAAGCGGCGGTCAGCACTAGCTGGGTTAATTCGAAAACTTTGGGTGCCATGTGCCTATTCCTGATCCTGATTTCGCCGCAAATTCACGGAAATGATGGCCCTTAAGAGCAACAAGGCAATACATTGTAGCGATACTCATGAATGACAGGTGAAGCACCCCAGCCTCGATGCTGCCAGCAAAAAAAAAAAAAGCACTCTCGTGGTCAGCTGAAATGTGCGCCTGCAGAAAAGACGTGCTTCACTGCAACACGGTGGTGACACGCGGGCAGCATATTGCATGCTCCTCACAGTGTCAGCGCGTCATGATTAATTAACCCATTCTTTCTTGGAAAATAAAGAAATTATGATTGGCGGTCGCTCCAGCAACTTGCGCAATCGCACCGCTGCGGAGTTCTTGCCTGCAACGCCTACTTCGAAAACTCAGTTGGAAAGCTTCCACGATCATGTTTTTCAGCCAGAACACATCGCGAATTTCTTCACACGGGTCATTGTTAAATTCTTTATTTTACCAGAAAACATGTGTCAATAGTCGCATCACGACGTGCTGACTATGCGAGGAGCATGCGACATGCTGCCTGCGACACCTCTGTATTGCAGTAAAGCACGTATTCTTTTCCGCAGGCGCGCATTTCAGGTGACAACAAGACCATTCTTTTTTCTTTTGTGAGGCCCGCCGTTTCCTCAGGTTTGTGGCAAAATTGGGACTGAGTATTGCTGGAAAGCATAATCCTCGGAGCCGCAAACTAGCAGGCACAGCAAACAATCACCTCTGATTACTTTCAGTAATTCAAAGTTCCTTGCATCCCGCTTTTTGTACATTTTGTTAATTCGAAAAGCCGCTTAATTCGAAGATTTTTCACAGTCCCAGTGACTTTGAATTAACGAGGTTTTACTGTATGTTCATTTAACGTTGAAGTGGGGCTTACAGCAGTGCGGATTTCCCCTGGATGAGTGTATTCACTGCAGTGGAGCCACCTTTACAGGGGGTTACATGGAGTTTGTTTATTCATTCATTTCGAATTCTTCAAAATTTAGAAGAATTTAAATTTACAAACATGAAGGGAATCTTTGTACTCTAAACCTGTTTTTCTCGTAAGGAGCCACAAATTTGACTCGGCGATGATAAGTGGCACATTTTGTTCTACCGTATAAACCGGACTATAGGTCGAGTGGGAATATAGGTCGACCCCCCAAGTTCAGGTTACCGAAAAAGAAAAGAAAAGGAAAACAACCCAAAACTGCCGAACCACATTTATTTGCGAATTGGGCGCACCGCCCCCCGATCGTCGGAGCTCCCCTCAACCACCATAGCAACTGCTCCTACTCGTCCGACGAAGCACCACTGTCTTCTGAAGACGAGAGTTTGTCACTGGCCGCCTCCCACAGTGCGTCGTCTTCCGTGCCATCCAGCGAGTTGCTGATGCAACATTTCTTGAAAGCATTCTCCACCATGGAATCTGGCAAGGAACGCCAGGCGGAAAGCACCTAACAGTCGCAAGTGGAGGCCTCTGTAGGCGGCCCGTCGGTGTCTTTGGGTTGTCGCCGGACATCCACTCTTGGTACTCCAGCCGCACTCGGTCCTTGAACGGCTTGTTTAGCACAACGTCGAGCGGCTGGAGGGTGGACGTCATACCACCTGGTATCACGGCGAGGTCCATTTTCCCGTCGCCGAGTGCGCGTTTCACAGCGTCGGTCAAGTGACCACGAAACGCATCTAACACCAGCATGCTGCGAACACGCAGCAGTGCACCTGGCCGACGGTTCCAAACTACTCGAATCCATTCGAGCATCATGGCCTCGTCCATGTATCCCTTTTTGTTGGCGCGAACGACAACACCGGGCGGGAACACTTCCTTCGGCATTGTCTTGCGTTTGAAAATGATGAAGGGCGGAAGCTTTCTACCATCTGCCGTGCATGCCAGCATGACGGTGAAGCGCGAATGCTCGTTGCCAGTGGACAGCAGCTTCACATCCTTGGCGCCGCGCTGCATGATCGTGGTCGACGAAGGCATGTCAAACCACACGGGGGTCTCATCGGCGTTGCCAATCTGCCCCATCATGTAGTCGTTCTGCTCCCGAAGCCGGTTCACGAAGCGCTGAAAGTTGATAAGCTTGTCCTCGAACTCCTCCGGCAACTTTTGACAGATGGATGTGCGCCGCCGGAGAGAAAATCCTTTGCGTCGCATGAATCGACGCACCCAAGAGTTTGGTGCACGAAACTCTTCTCTCGTGAGCCCAGCTTCTCGCGCGAGTTCCACGGCTTTCTTGCGAATGGTATCCACGGTCACTGGCAGCGAGTGCGCACGAACTTCCCGCACAAAGTCCGCTAGCTTATCTTCCAGCTGCGGATGAACGGCACTTCGCCCACGAAACGACATTTTCCGAGGATTGCACATTTGCAGCTTCCCTTTCTGTGCCCTCCAATAGCGCACGCTTTTTTCCGATACACCAAAGCGGCGCTGAGCAGCCATATTCCCATTCGCTTCTGCGAACTCAACAACATTTAGTTTAAACGCAGCTGAGTACTGCCTCCTCGTACCGCTACTCATATTCAGCGAACGAAAAAAAAAGACCACTAAAAATGCAGCGCAATGTCAAGCGGAGCGAAAACTCAGAACAGATCGGAAGCAAATCACGAACACAAAGAAAACAGGCAGAGAAGAAAAAAACTGCCTGCGATTGGATTTGGATGCGGATATGGCCGCGTCCGGCCTCTCACGCACATGTTGCCAGACAGCGGTGCACTGTCGGCTAGACACCGCTATATAAGACGAGGGGCGACTTTAGCTTATTGTTTTATTGAAAATATCTCGACCTATATTCCGGTTTATACGGTATGTTTTACTTCAGGCAAAAAAATTCAGCCATAAGAGATTTACAGAAATCCTAACAAAATTGTAGAGGTCTCAGTAAGGAGATGTAGACATAGCGTGTTAGTGTAACACAAAACTTCGCATATGCCAACCACCATTAGTACAAAAAAACACAAACCAGTTCACAATAGAATGCAAGGAGGATCTGGGACACTAATCCAGTTAGCATCGTTGCATTCCTCTGTGGCACTAAATATAAAACTTTCTACGTATTACTTTTTGCAGGTGAGGCAGTAAACTGGGTACAGTGTGATGGGGGCTGTGAACAGTGGTTCCACCTGCTTTGCGTGGGTCTGAGCATGAATGAGGTGAAGGACAGTGAGGACTACTACTGCCCACAGTGCAGTCAGCCCGACGTTAAAGCCTCGAGTCGCAGTGGCCAGCAAGACGTCAGCGGGAATGGGGAGTTACCGGAACTGCCCGACGAAACAGTTGACTCGGGATCGCCAGCAGCAGCGGAAGCCGAAGATTCCAACGGCGCAGCCGTTTCTTCAATCTCTGAGCCTCCGACTGGAGCTGCACTTTTAACGGCGGCTGTGTGAAGTGTTGTCTAGTTTTGTTCTTGTTGAATTGAGTGAGGCGGGGGGAATGCTGTCTTGTTTAAAGAAAGCTGTTATCACAAAGGTTGAGCCTCAGGTACGAATGATGTGCTGTAAAGGTTGGGGGGTGATGTGTGTTGGTTTGTGTTGTAGTGAGATTCTCGTGTGGCCACATCGTCGTGGTCATTGTGGTGTTCATTATTTTCATGTGTGTGTGTGTGTGATGGGTCTTGCTCACTGCTAAATGGAGGCATGTGAGCTGATTTATGGAGGGAGGCCCTCTTTACGATTCCTACCCACTTGTATGGTCACCGCCTTGTAAGCTTTTCCACTCTCGATCCTCTGTCGTAGCAGTATCAAACATGTCTCCCGTTTAGCATGTATTTTCCTTTTTCATCTTTTTCATTGCTGCAAGACCTGAGCTGCCTGTGTTTCTTAGTCTATTCAAGCATTCTCGTGCACATTTTTGTTCATCAGTAATATCTTTCTCATTCTTTCACTGCATGTGCTGCTCTCTCTGATTTAACATTGCACACTGCTCCATAAGCCCTGCGTGCGTATCTTGTCTATATGTGCGTTTAGATCAGTGTGTTGTGCTCGCTGCACTGAGGAAACAATATTGTACACACCCCGATGTGTTGCACAAACGTGCACTCGTGCACACACACACACAAACACATTAGACGAGACCTGCCAGCCTTTCCTCCTAGACTAACTTTCAGCAGCCAGCACCTTTTGTACATATATACATACATTGAATGTCATATAAGACCTATACGAAAACCATAAAAATAACAAAAAAATGAAGACCTGTATTATTAGATGATCATGGTGCTTGCTGTTGTTTCTCACCATGTGACCGCATTGTGTTCGTTTGTCAGCTCTGGTTTAGTATGTACATGTACAGTCAGCTCGCAGGACGTCACGCAAAAAGTAAGATGGGGTGTAGCTCTGTGGCACAAGCAACTGTAGGCACGCAGACGGCTTGCCAGTATTGAAGCTGCAGTTTTCTTTAACGGAGTGGCGCCCTGTTAAACCCTTCATTCGACGTTGTCATCGCATGCACCTCTTCATTCAGCCAGCCCCCATGCAGCCCCATTTTGTTCCTTTGCTGGTGCATCAATACGAGTAGTCATAATGAGGACGAACAAAAAAGAAACATTGCACTGTATAACCATCCTGGATAAAATAGCTTCGTTGCAGGGGGAGGCCACGATTGACTCTGGGCGTACACTTTTTTTGTTCATTTTTCTCAGCATCTGCGTTGAGGGTACGGCACTGCATCTCTCATTACTGTACTCATCAGCTTGCTTGTACCACTTGTATGATAGGTTTAGAGCTCTGGCAGAGATAAAAAAGCCACGTTTTATTTATTTTCATTGTGTTATATTGTGGCTCCAAGGTCAATCGAGTGATGAGGTTTGAAACCCTTCCTCCCTTTGTGTTAAATTTTTTTAAGGTTTGGTTTTGTGCAATCCCCTTGTCGTCTTGTCGCATTTCAGTGACTTTACATAACCGTGACTTTTTTTAGCCTTTTTTTGGTTACAAAGCAAACTGACAAATCATCTTGAAACATGTACGTGCACATTGCTTGAAATTGTCATTTTCTTTTTCCTCGTGTAATTGTGCGGGTCCCTAAAAGAAGTGCATTTATCAAAGGCTCGAGAATTCTTTTCATGTCTGCGATATCATGGTATGGTTTACGCAGCAGAAAAAAATTTTTTTTTCCCTGTATTTGACATGTGATTGCACACAAGCTGCTGTTAGACAAGAAAGTACTTGGAACTAATTAGATCTATCTGTCTCTTTTTTGTACATATGCAGTAAAAATTTTCTGGAGAACAGTTGTGTTTTTTTTCCTTTCCTTTCTAACTGAACATCTTATAAAATAAATTCACATCTATTATGTGTTCTTGTTTGTTTGCAGGTGGTAATTCATAGCTTATTTGGCTGCCTAAATTAAATGTTTTGTCTCAATAAACAGCCGATTTTGGAGACCACACAATGGAACATGCATTGTAGCTGCTACATTTTAGTATAGCTTTTGTAAAATATCTTTAGGTAGGATGGGAGGGATAATTCACAAAAGTAGCTTCATTTATGAAAATTAATGTGCAGACAAGTGGTCCGCTGCCATAAATATGCTAAATGTTGCACAAGTGAAAGTGCCCAGTATGATATTAACGTTTTTCTGTGAATAAGAGGTACCAAAAATGTTAATGGAGCTGAATAAGAGGTACCAAAATGTTAATGGAGCTGCACCTGTAACGGTTGGTTTAATGACAGCTTTTCTCGCATGCAATCCTTCAACAAGTGGGCATTTTGCACCATCCAGTTTAATGCCACGTGGGGTGCGTTACCAGCTTCAATTGGAAAAGACTCCAATCCAAGTGTGGTGATTCCGGGCTAAAACAACTTCAAATATTGTTGGAATGTGTGATTATGAGGACGAAACATGCATTTTACCAACAGCTTTATACAACAGTTTGGTACTTAAGCAGATATCAAACAGTTTGGTACTTTGCACGTCGTCATGGTTAGAAACTAAGATGTGCTGCTCCACAGTGTCAAATATGTGTGTGCCTGCATAAATGAGGCTGTTTGAACAATGCTCTTTGCCTCATTGCATGCACCTTATGAAAGTAGTACACAGAAAACGGTGCCCCACAAGGAAGGGTTTGGAGAAGCGGTTCTTCAAGAAGGTGGCGCTGTTTTCTGCAATCCTTGCAACAGCATGGCTCAGCACCAACAGAGCTTGGAACATGCCTGGAGAAAACTTGCCTCGGCCTTTTGAAGTTGAAGTGAATGTCTCCTGGGCCCGTTCATCTACTTTCCGTAAGGTGGAACGATGCCCATAACTCTAATTCCAATACATGTTGCACTTCTATGGAAGCCTTTGTTGTATAGATAGGCTCTAACTACGAACGCTCTAAACCAGTAAGTAGGTTAAGTACAAACCAGAAGTTGAATGTGATGTCAAATGAGAAGGAGATGCAATGTAAGTTTTACATATTTGATCTTGATCCGATGACCGAGTTGTATGCCAACATTTCAACGGGTTTACTTGCAGTGGCAAATTATTATTCTGTATGCTAGCACTGACTAATGAAACCTTGTCCGTATAATATGGGCCCACAAGACAAATTTTGCTTCCGAGTGGCTGCACCGGCTCGTTGTGAGGCAACAGTCATTTGCCGAGTCACAGTATGACATAGCTCTGCAGTACTTTAAAGAACACTGCCGAGACCATGGTGCATCCACAATGCGTAATAAAGGTGTAGTAAAATGCTTAGCTTGACATGTGATTGTTAGTTCACCATAGTGCATATTGTGCTTCGCGATCGCATCATAACCACATTTTGTGGGCCACTGTTCGAGATTCGCATCAACAACGGCTTCTTCAGAAAAGGTGGAACTACATATTGTACAGCTGTCAGTGGCGTGGCCAGGGGGTGGCACACCGAAAAGAAACTCTTTCCTCTATGACTATGCATATCTCCTTGAAATGTGATCCTAAAAGTTGATGTTTTCGGTCTCCATAGAGTCTTGGAGATTTGCAGGAGCCATGATGATGAAAACGTTTTATTGCCCAATTAATGTGGCACATACCAAGGAGGCGCACATACCCGCCCGAGTTTCAGCGCACAATAAACCATCAGAACCGTTAAAAAAAAAAAAAAACATTACTGCAGAACGGTGCACGGCGTAGTAACTGGGTTTCCTAGGTAAGGTACGCCGATTAGCAGCTATTAGCGTATCCGTGCCCACAGCGGAGCTTCGTTGTGGGTACGGACACGTTCATAGCTGCTAATCGGCGCATCTTGAGAAGCTTTTAAGCTTTTAAAGGTCCCGGAACTACGGTCCCTAGAACCGAAACCAAGCAATTGACTGAGATTTCATGATGATGATAGCTGCTTTTTAACGACCACTATATGTAAGTTCTACCAAATTTGTCGTTCACCAGCTAATTTACGCTGAAGTTCAAGAGAAACAATAGTTGATTATTATTTTCTTGTTAGCTGGAAGATCTTAAGAACTGTTTACTTATCCGAAATTGTGGAATCGGCATTGACACCAAAACACATGTTTACGTCCGTGCGCGTTTGTACTTTAGCGTTTGCGAAGTTCGACTAAGTTAACTCGAAATTTGCGCATTTTTCTCGCTTACTTTAGCAGTCCGCTGCTCTTGTGTGCATTGCCTTGCACAAACACGTGACGGCAACAATCATTTTTTTTTTGTTTTTTGCACGCTGATGTACTCGCTCAAGACCCGGCGTGCGTGAAAAGTCGAACGTCGTGTTGTCGTTTTTGCGAAGAAAGCTTGAAGCTACTTTTCCACCATGGCCGCATCGCTTGAAGGATATGTCAACCGTATCCTTTTTGAAGTGCGTTTGTCTTAGTAAGTGTTCAAACGCCGAATACTTTTGGGCTGGGCCAATGGGGGAATTGGTGTGCATACTCGCGCGCGTTCGACTTATTATGAAACATGCGCCGCACTTTATGAAACATGCGCCGCACTTGCTCGTTTCCATGTGTGCCCTCTACCCCCCCCCCCCCCCCCTCCTCTGAGTGCGTGAGTGTATGCGTGTTCAGTGTGTCGAAGAACGACGAAGTGGGCCAAAATCCCACCATACTATGTAAAAACGTTCTGTTAGTACACTTGCTTTTCTTACAAAATTTTCTTTCATTTTCGCCCGCTGCTACCCCCTCTTCTCCATAGTCTGCTGTGCTGTTGCGCTTGGAACAAACCAAGCTTCGTCTGTGATAAATTGCTTCACTTACCTTGCTGTTGGCAAGACCTCCCAAGTATGAGCCATGATGCTATATTAGCAAAAAACATAAACCATCCCATGCTGCTGTTGCATGCATACCACACTGTACGCGCCGGAGAATGTGTTATTAGTGGTCGCTTGGTAGCTAGTGGTCTTGTTTAAATGGTCCCTGTACAACTGGTTTAGATGAAATGACGGTTGAATACCAGGTAGTTATGTTGTGGCATGGTTACCACCAAAAGATGGTTATCCTCTCCCATTTCCATGGTGCACTTGTGGACTTTTTGCTGAGGAGTATTAGCAGGTAAATACTGGAGGATCCATACCATGGATACAGCTGTTTTTTAATGCATTATTACAGGGAAAAGATATCCTCTATGTCCTGATGACTTGCTTCCCTTACATACGTTTTAAGGTGCAAGATGACTTGTTCTCTTGTAGCATAAGTTCTCATCTGATGCTGAAACTGAACTGTTTTATGCGAAACGAAAGGTGCGGCTCATCTTATGCGGTATTGATACATAACCAGAGGACACCACTGCACACAGCCAAGTGTATTTGAGGCTTAAGCTGTAAAGCTAACATTCATTAATGTAGCACACTTCTTGAATGCCATGAGAAAACATTTGTAATCTGTAGACAACATTGACATGAACATGCAAGCCAAATATTATGCCGCTGCATTACAGTTAACCCACGTTAAGGATTGCTCAATCTCTTTTGCGGCTTCTTGCCCCATCTCCTATGCCTATGGCATTACAGACCTGCATAAAAGCCGGCAGATGGCAGTCACTGGGCGATTGTTATCATGAGTTTCTTACCTAAAGCGTGCTATCTGCCACCAATAATGAAAGTGTTGGTTATTGATTTTTCTTGCCATTCAGTTTTCAAAATGGCAGCCTCAAGAGCTTGCCTTAAAGGGACACTAAAGAGAAACAATGAATTGGTTTAGATTGATAAAGTGTGCTCGGAGAACTCTTGTGTAGTTTATTTCACCACCATAGGTTTATTATTAGAGGAGAAAACCAAGTTGAAAGTTTCATTTTTAAATTTCGCGCCGAACTTTGTAATTCGTGACGTAAAAGACTTCAAAGAGCATTTAACGTATTTTGGCGCCACTGGCTCGATGAAATTTCCACAAACTCATTATGTCAAGTCTCTGGCCCCCTCAGAGGACAATGTACTTCGAGTTAACCGATTAGGAACTACGTAGGCCCAAGCAGGCGCCGTCAAAAATATGTGACGTCACGGCAAATGGTGCGGGAATTCAAAGGTGGTGTCGCCGCCTGTATTTTCTTTTTGCACGTTTTCTCGCTTATTAAGCGTCTTCTCGCAGCAAGCGTGGTGTTTTTGGTATCGTGGAAGACTATTTTACTAATGCGAGAAAAATTGTTTTGCTCTTTAGTGTCCCTTTAAGTGCACTGTGTAAAGAGCTAGCAAAAAAAAGTCAAATGGGCTTTCTGTTACCATCAGTAGTTTCCCAGCTTGGAGGAAATGGGTACAAGAGAAGGGATGGATGTTGAACTTTTTCTATTTCTATGATTTTTTTTAATTCTGGGGGGATATTCATTAAAACGGCATCACATTCACTCGATTGTGTTTCCAGTTTTCAGGAAAAGTTGCAGGGCCCATTTGATTGGTTCCTGACGTTGGAATTTTGTAAAAGATATTGATGTTCACTACCATGATTTTTCTTGACCTGTTGTTCAGACACAGTATCGATAATTACTGCTGACGGTCGCCACATAGTGGTAAGTGTTTTCTGCTGACATTGCAGCTTATGTATATGTCTGTCTGTATTTGTTGTAAATTCCTGGCATCAAGATACTCTAAAAAAAGCACAAACGACTGACAAACATGAGGAGGTTTTAATTACAGATGACCTTGATGGAGGGTTTCTTTTCATTTTTTTGTATCATCCTCCCTTACCACCTGCCCTAAGCAGAGATAATGTGTTGTATCTTACTACTGAACATAGCTGAACTTGTGTTCAGTTCTTGAAATGTAGTTACTGCATAAAGAGTTGCCTTTCTTTGCACATGGGAGGGCAGTGAGGCTTAAAGGGACCCTGAAACGGTTTTGACGATTTTGTACAAACTCATTGGGCCGGTAGAGCAAGTCCCAAGGATCCTTTACAGACCGATTTAAGCTCTGTGCGTAAACTGTGTAATTTATTACAAGGCTTTAAAGCTGCAAATCGCCACCGATCACAGCAGCTCAGCCAAACGTGTTTTCAAACCGCCCACTTCCAGTGTGCGTCGTCTTGGAAGCGCGACGTCATGCAGGCGGCTGATCTGATTGGATATGTGCATTCCACGTCACTGAACCTCCTGTGGGCAGTGAACGTCGTCTGCCTGTGTTACAACGTGCTCCGTGTTGACGTGAGCTGAGTGACAGTGTTTATCTCGAGGCTTCTTTTCTTGGACAAAATGAACTGCCCTAGCCGTGTTGTGTACCACATATCTAGCAATTGGTGACTTGTAAAGCTACAACATCGTACAATGTTTGTGAGGCATCTGGCAAGCATAATCCCTTCAGCTTGTCGCTGCAATGAGCGTCGCGCTTTCGCTATCTGTTCAACACCACGATCCACGTGTCTGCGGCTGTAACTTCACCCTTGAAGACACAACCACATTGCCCGAGTTTACGCTTATCAGTGATCGTTCTGGAATTCTTTTTGTTTGTCTGCATGCTTTTGCAGGTTGTCGCCGTACAGGAGAATAAAATAAAATTGGCTGGTAGTGTGGCGGCACCTGTTGGAGCAGATATCAACCACTCCACGAGCTTCGTCTTTGTTTCCAGGCGTCGTGCTGCCGGGCACACTGGGCCTCCGAGATTGCGCGCAACCTGTCGACGCGCAATATCGGAGGCCATGACTGGGTGAAGCTCAAACCGTCGAGTGCACTCATGAGAGCGCTGCATGGCCGGTGATGCCAGCGTGTCTGTGAGTTGAAGGTGCAAGGCAATGGTGAGGAGGAGGGTATAGATATAATTGTCCGTAGCGGCCTTGGTACACGGTGCGTCGCTTAATTTCTGGTGTGAATGATTTGGGGATGCTCTTGCCTAAACGCTGACAAAACTTCAAAAAACCGTTTCAGGGTCCTTTTAAGGCTTAAATAATATTTTATGTTCCTGTCATAACTTCGAAAATTCAAGTAAACCTAACTGCCTCATAAGAGACACTCCGGTACCGTAAATATGTGCATGCATTAACAGCTAATTTCTTCTCATTAGCTAGTTATAGTTAGGAAGGCATAACAGTTTGACGTTTGTTTCCAGGGCACACTGAAAGGCTTCGACCAGACCATTAACCTAATACTGGACGAAAGCCATGAACGTGTCTACAGCTCTGACCATGGTGTCGAGCAGGTGCCCCTCGGACTGTACATAGTGCGAGGCGACAATGTGTACGTATCTGGCCGAACATTTGTGGCATGTTAAAGTGGCATACACTGATTTAATTTCTTACTGCAGTTACTTTAAGGTATTGAAGCTGAGACTATGTATTTCTTGCCATGTTAAAGGGACACTAAAGGCAAGTAACAATTTATGTCAGAGTGAAAGCTCAATGTATGACATCTAAAATGACAATATTATCAACAACAGTGCCCTACTCACCGAGAAATTAAGCTAAATGTATCACACGATGTGTGCCACGAGTGGGATATTTTGGAAATGATCCTGATGATGTGAGAGCGTCCGACTACAATTAATCACTAGTAATCAAACTAGCTGCAATAAAGAAAGAGACGTAATAAAATGCTGCTTGTTCATTTCTGTTTGATTCATGGAAAAAAAAGAACCTCTTTGGTGTTGCCATGAGAAACGGCGTGTGTGGTTCAAAGGTTCCGTTTTCGCCGAACTGCGCTTCGCCCGGCTTTGCTCACGTGGTCGCGTCTCAGTGGCAGTTTCGGTATCGCGTACTGCCGCATTTGTTTTGCACGCTCGTGAAAGTCGCTATGACAGAAAGTTTGACAATATGCCGCATGCATGTGATGTTGCCGGATGCCCAAATGGTGCGCGCTGCCAGTGCACACCGTTGCACAGTAAAGGTGGCCAACATTGGGCACGGCAACAGTGAAGTCAGAAAAACCGCCTTCAGGTGAGTGATTTGAATTGCGCTAACCCGATGCGGACCATTAAAACGTGATTTTATTTTAAAATAAGCACTTCCTTGGCACAAAAGTAGTACTACGAGGTTTCTGGACTGCTGTTTCAACAATCAACGTGGACTTAATATTTGTATTTAGTGTCCCTTTAAGAAACATATCTACAAGTACATGCGTGACATAGTGTAGTGCAATAGTGTGCTTACATACATCGGATGGGTAATGTGCGCATTGCCCATACTTGGGATAGTTGGGAGCAGTGTTGCAGTATCATTGGCATTCATATTTCATTTAATACTTTGTACAACAATGAACTTCAAGCCTTTGCATTGTTGCTATTTGGGCCTTTTGGTATGTCATTAGTGGGTATAATGTTGTGCATAAGGGACATGGACAGAAGGAGGAGCGATGAAAGGTGCACCTTGTTTGTGTCATTGCTCCTTCTTTTCTGTCCATGCCCCTTATTTGCAGTGTGTCTGCCAGTTCAAGTGCAGTTTTCAGAAAGGTCTGCGGTGATATCTCTACATACAAGCACGATTATCTTTACACATTACTTCGTCTAATCAGGCCTGAGGAGTCGTTTAGTGAAACTAGATACGATATTGACCTCCTGACACATGTTTTCTGCTGGTGGCTTGGACATTGTCATCATTCCCAATGTGCATTTCCAGGGTTGTCGTCGGGCAGGTGGACGACGAATTGGACATGCGCCTAGACTTGGCGAACATGCGCGCTGAACCGCTGAATGCTGTGGTCCACTAGTCGTGGGGTGCATTGTTTGGACAAGGACCCTGGCAGCCTTCCTTCGCTGCTGCTTTAGGGCTGCTTCAATTGAGAAAATAATGAGTGTTGTTTTTTTTATTCCTTACTTTGTTCTATGTGGAGAATTGAAGCAGGGGTGCATGCAGCAATACGAGAGCTAAAGAACACCGAAGCTCGTTCACAGCTTGGGTTAAAAGGTAACATTAGTGATCTCCAGTGTTTCAAACGTCAGTTTTACCGAAGACAGAACTGTAATCAGGTAATTAAAAATGCATAAACGTAAGGGAGTTTTTTATCTTTAGCAAAGAATAGATTACCAGCTTCGTGTGACGCATTGCAGTCGTAATTGATAATGAAAAGTTCTCTTATTGTCGTAACTGATAATAAAAAAAATAACGTGCATCTGGGCATAGAAGTAAGCGTAGTTTGGTCAGTTTTTGGGGTTGTCCTGCTCAACTTGTCGATGCAGACTGCACGTCCTATTGGGTGGTTGTTAGAGTGTGGTGCCCCCTCTGTACAGTCATCTGAGCTGGGTGAAGACAGTGTTGTCAGGCAGGAAAGATCGCTGGCACAGTGAAGCCTTGTTGCTCTTTGCTGGATGATGCATTTTTCACCCATCTCTTGAATGCACTGTCAGCATGAGACTTGCAGTCTTGCAAGCCGTCCTCAGCCGTCATTTGAGCATCAAACGATTAATCTCTTGCTGCTTTAACAAATGCTGAGAGATTCTCTAGGGCTAAATTATCACTTTGTAGTTGACTTTTCTCTCTGTGTATGTATGTGGAAACTGACATATAACACATTCTCACGCTGATGACAGTGAACCTCTTACAGTCCTGTTCATCAGTTCTGTTCATCTAACTTAGCACAAAAAATTCTCTAACTGTATACACATAAATTTTGGATATGTGTTGTGTGTGACTTCATCAGGAAATAAAAAGGATCATATGGCTTTCGAAGAAAGCAGCAAGCCAAGATAAGCCATGTGATGCTCTCTGCACAAATGTGTTAGTACTTTGGCTGATACCAGCCTGCGGTATTTTCATCTTGTAAATAACAACATTTACACTTTCACATAAAATATTCAGAAAAAAGAAAGATGGAAGTTCTGTATTAAAGTTTGCGTAACTGGCTGCTACCGAGATATGTTGCTAAAGTCTATAAAAGAAAGACTCGCAGAATCCCTTATGCATTCTTCACTTGAGACTCGAAGGTGAAGACCATTTGGTGCGACTATTTTTCTGCCCACTTTATATCATGCAAATGTTACTTGTTGAATTCTTTGTCACACGAATGCCACAAAGACAATGTGAATGCACAGCTCATACGTTTCAACGCACAAGGCATCATGTGACATTAGGCCAAGTCACGTGAATTCAGGTGTTTATATTTCTTTAATCACTCCAATTCCACAAAGATGAAGTAAATACATAGCTCAGTTCAGAAGGTGCATGTGTGTTCATTTGACTTATTGTACGACAGGCCGCTTTTTCTCTCAAGATCACGTTCCCATGAGACATATAAGGCTTTCGCCTTGGAAAAAGTACAGCTTGAACAAGTGTACAAATCAAGTAACACTGAATAGCAGAACTCGTTACTTATGTTTTTAAGGCAGTAGGTAAAATCGGGACTACTATATGTCTGTTGTAAGTGTGCAGATGGAACCAAAAAAAAATTTCAGAGGACATCGCAGCTTATATATATATAAAGTGCAGCTACTCGCTGCTGGTAGGTGGCACAACAGCGTGGCACACAGCATCCTTGAAGCACTGTTCATGCACAGAAACGTTCCAGTGACTACTGAATCTTCTCGGATCTCTTTTTCAAGTCATTTTTGTAGCCGAAGGTCTCTCCTTCTTTCTTGAATAGCTGCAGTGAGGAGCATCTGTTTAGAGGCATTGAATTCAGTGGACATTGTTTCAGTGCGTGTTAGCATCTCTGCATCAAAGTGAAGTAAGAACGGTAAACACCACTGCTCACAACAATGTGCAGATACATTTGAGCCTCATCATGATGCTCTCACATCTGACTTGAAAGGATATCATCATATTCGATATTCTAGGCACATATTTGTCATATGTAGTAATATTAATTTAAAAAAAACATTAATTTACTTTGTTGTATTCTAGGTGTGCATGAACATTTGAAAATTTCAAATATCGAATTTGACAGTCATTGTTTGTTAATACAAATATTTTTGGGATAGTTAGCGAATATTTCAAACATTAGTTTCATTCAAATAATCACACGGTCACCTCAAAAGTAGGATAAACTTATACCCATCAGCATTGTGTTGGCATAAAACATAAGAGCTTATGTATAGTGCAGCAGGGCACATTGCTTGGGGAGCCAGACTTTTCTGGCTATAGTACTACGATCATTTGCAGTTTCTGAAGGATTCTGTGAATGGAAACAATCCTGATGCTGATTTTCTGATTTTAATGCTAAAATTTGCCAAGGATGTGAACATCATCTCATATTGCTAAAGCGGCTGTTCATTATTTGAAAAGCATCTGCTTTTACTCGGTTTGTATCTGACACTATTTCATTTGGTCTGAAAGTGCACTATTTGTACACCCTTATAATATTTGTTTAAACATATTTTCATTTATTATATTGAGCTTTGACTGTGCTCAGGTTGCACACAACATTCTTTTATGTGTGCATGTGTATTTGTCTCTGTGACATTAAAATTAAATTTCCCTACAAGGTTGTCACCTTAATCAAGACACTGTCATCTACTTCATCCTATTGTATAAACCACATGCTCTTTGATCTTCGTCAGTCTGGCTATTTATGCTGGAAAAATAATTATCTTCAATGCTGTTCAGGCATCTAATCAAACAACTGTCAAAGACTGTTTAGTAGTTGAACTATTACCGTGGGCTGGTAGTTTGGATCAGCCGATGACTTCAGCAGATGAAGCCTTCGATTGTAGGCTTCCTCAAACTTTCGGCGGTGCAGCATTTCGGTAATGCTTCGCCATGCCCTGCATTGAAAGTAGATTTCACACATTGTAAAATCAAACAATGGGTAGGGCTTAGCACTAAGCAAGGCCTTAGCATGAAATTGACGGAATAGCTATGTTCTAAACAGTTTACTTTTGTTCCTGTTGTATACCCTGTTTTTCACTTTGTTGGTTTGTGATTGCTTCAATTATTGATTTATGTTATGTCAATGAGTGTAACCAATATATGTGAATTAATCTCTACACCACTGCATGTAGAAGAACAAAAATAGCTTGCGGAGCTTGCAGAGTATTAAAATTTTTGGCATGTCTTGACATAATGTGTTTGCTTCAGCTGTAGCTTCCACATGTAATTTAATTGTAGAATCAATCAAATTTCCTTATGTGAAACTATTCAGTTCTATCATGGTACAATTTCGTCATGGCCCTAAAGAAATGAATGTTGGTAGAGCCTATGTAGGGAGTAAAATAAGCTAGTTTTTACCGAGATTTAACCAAATGCGCTGACCACGTAGTGTTGGTGGTGGTAATGCTGTACTGTACCACCTTAGTATACAATATTTCCATTATGAATGTGCACGATAAAGAAACCCTGATTTTCATTTGAAAAACTGTGTAAACATTTTGACTGCTTTCTGGCCCACTTGCTTAAAAGTAGCTCAACATCTGGATGGTTGATTTGCTCAGAATGTGATTGCATGTGCTTTGCCAATCTCAACACCTTTGTAGCTAATAACATGAAATAAGGGCTCCTTTCTTTCACTTCAGTACCAAAACACCTGAGCATTTTAATCATTTCTCAGCACATTCCTAAAGTGGGAACTTCAATGCCTGATAAAACAACAGATTCCCATGATTAGCAATGTAGCAAAAATTTACGCTTTGTTTCTAAAGCCTAAATCAATGTGTCAGCTCATGTCTTCGATTGCAATAACCACTGACACAGTAGAGCATTTGGGATTGTCTTCTGTGATGACGGTAGGTTCCCGCCGAGCCTGTTTCAGTAACCTTGAGTGCAGTATTTCCTTTGCCTCCTGAAACAACAGCAAAAACAAACTACATATTATATGTGCTCTTAAGCAATGAAATGTATGAACTTCGCCACTAGTCCATTTGTATCAACAGGCAAGTTGTCAGGGCAAGCATTACAATGTCGACAGAGACGCAACATGAGCAATTTTCTCAAATTTTATACTGTTGGTCATTAGGCTAGCGTGTCAGCTGCAACTGGACATTTTGCGAAGGCGTCATGTGGTCATTGTATACACCAAGTGGTTCCTCTAGCCTAGCATTACTCTACAAGGCATACCACATGCTTTTTCTTTTATCGGCTGTTCTTTTTTTTTTTCATTTTTGGAAGGCAGATAGGATCTTCCCTTCGCACATCTGGAACCCCTGTCTTCAATCGCTGCAACCCGATGCTCTGACAGGTGTTATGAATGTCTCTCATCATACTCAGAACCGTGCTTTGTATATAACACATGATTCTGCCTTCATTTCTCGCGTATCATCCTGCCATCAAATTTTTATCAGGTGAGAAGACTTTAAACACAGTTCCAACTCCTACTTCTCTGTTTAAATCTATGTATAGTAATCGTAAACGCTTTCGTGATTCAGTTGCTGACTCATGATGAAAAGGGGGCGCGAATAACACGGCACACAAGAAAGGATGGACACAGGCGTCGTCCTGTGTCCATCCTTTCTTGTGTGCCGTGTTATTCGCGCCCCCTTTTCATCATGAATCAACACCAACTCGCCCAACTTTTAGATGAGAAGTATGTTATGGCGGAGTTCAATCCGGTGGTGGTGGTGGTGGTGTGCGGCGTGACCACCCTTACTGCGCATGCGCATACCCTCTCCACTCCCCCTCACCATTCCTCCTGACCTCTTCCCCTTTCCCCATCTCCACTTTCCCTCTCCCATACCCCTCCCCCTTTCTACTCTTCCTCTGAAACGCGGGCTAGACATGCCGAAATTCTCTCCTGCGCAGCGCCGCGATGAGCACCAGTGCATGCGCGTCCCCTCCACCTCTCTCTCCTCTCCTATGCTGCCCCCCTCTCGCACGCCTGTCGACCGCGTTCCCCGCTCGCCCTGTGAGAATTAACGGCCAGGCTAGAGGGAAGACAAGACGCGCGTAGCGTTCCTCTTCGCGTTCCACGACGCGAGGTCGGTAGCATGCCCAACGAACGCCAACGGAACGCGATCGTGCAAGTGCCCCGGCTTCGCTTCGTCTCATGGTCCTCTTATAATTTTTTATTATTCAGTTGCCGAGCCAATATGAAGTTTGTGGCACATGAGAGAGGAAGCTAAACACTATCAGCCTTAAAAAGTGGAAATAAGATTTGAGGCTTTGTCCATTTTGCAGAATATAGGTTAAAAAGGTGAAAATTCAAGCTTGCATTCGTAATTCTGCACCAGAAATGGATATATCAGTTAAGTGGATATCTGTTGCAATATCTAAAGCATACAGATTTTATGTTCGAGTTCTCAGCTTGCGCAAAATTGTTGCAAATACTTACAAGAGTTAAAAAAAAAGTAATAATCGCAAAATAGTGAGGTATGTATAATAGTTACGATAAACGGCAGCGCACACCGGGTTAAGACATACACGAAACACGAAAAAGGGCGACGCGCGCTCAGCGCTAGTGTCGTCCTTTTTTTTTTTTTTGCGTTTCGTGTATGTGTTCACCCGGTGTGCGGTGCCGTTTATCGTGAATATGACCAACCAACTAGCCCACAAGTACATTTTAAGCAGGTGTATAATAGACTGATTTGGTCTACTGTAAATATCGTTAGGAGGCACAGTTTACGGACTCGTGATTGAGGTCTTACTCATTAAGTTAAAAGCTTCAGTTCTTTTTATGTATTCATGGATTTTTTTTATTTCCAACAATGCAGCCACTATAAGAACTTTTAGATTTAGCAGCGCAAAAAGACGAAACACTTAAGAAGGAACACGCACACGCCGGCGCTGTGTGTGTGTGTTCCTAAATCTATCCTAATCATGAACCCACTCGCCCAAGCAGCATTTTTAGATAAGAACTTTCCTTCCTATAGTAACTAGATTTTAGCATTTTCTCTTAAATTGGCCCTGCAACACATTTTTCCAAGTAACAATCGAATGGCTTCATCAAAAGGGTACTGACGCGAAAATTTTCAGTTTTTTTTTTTACGTCAAATGAAAGGCCAAGCCCTCAAGAGACTAGAAAGTGTACTGCGGAGCGTGAGTGCACCCTGAAAAAGTAATTACAGTATGTTTTTAAAAGCTAGTTTCGGTTCCTACTGTACCCTGACGTCACAACACGGTATGAGCTTCTCGCCACGTTCTCGCGCAAGATCGTGATGTTTACACAGTCGCTCCGAACCGTGGATCCGGTGACGCACAAGCTGTCATGTTGGAAGTTTTGGCGCCTGACGTCATCACAACTAACGAGACTGCCGCGTGAAGTCGCTAAGCTAGTGTCGATGTCTGTAGGTGCGCCGAGGAAAAAATGACCTTATTATCAAAATAAGATATCAGCATTTGCTGAGCTCAGGAGATTTGTATGGCAGACCAAACTCGCCTTCGAAAAGTGGTGTCAGTACCCCTTTAAATAAGTTTATTACCTCACGAATCGATCGCCGCAAAAATGTTTAGCATCCGTCAAGTACGAGCGGAGTTAGAGATTTGTCGCACGCTGTAATTACTTTCTCTCTTCTCTCGTCCCGACGAGCGCGCTGTAACCACTGTAACCGAAGCAGGGAGGGATGACACGTGGGAAAAAGTTACGTCACTCTCGCGTCATGACCTTCAGCACTTTTTTTTTGTTTTCGAACGCGCGGCTTACTTTCATTTGCGGGCGCGTGGCGGCCTAGGTAAATATGCAGCACACGATACTCGAATGAACACATGATGGCCGTGTATTTGGGTATGTGGCATCATTTGCAGAAAGAAGTGTGAACGATTTGTAGCTGACTTTGAAAATCGATTGTAAATTCCAGGAAGCGTGCCGCGCTATAATGTTTGGCTCGCGCGTTCTCGGGAGCCTCGGCTACCGATCGGCAGCGTTTTCTGACCATGCTGATAAAGTGTTGCAGTCCCCCTTTAAACGCGTAAAACATCATGAAGTGAATTGCAGTAGATGGCGGCAAGCTTAACCTCCGTGTGTGTAAGCACTACGGGGAATCTAACCAATTATGGGCTGTAGGATGGCAAGTTCGAGATAGCAAAGAGCGCAGCATGTATGTTTTACGCAGGGCAGTTCTTCCGGTCCATCGCATGACCTCTGGGTATCAAATTCCGATCTTAATTTCACTTCTGATTCTCACGTCCAGTCTCAACTGCACCTTCGATCTTAGCATTTTCTGGTCTACACTTCTAGTTAGAATCTGTACCCCTAATTACTTTTTCAGTTACTTTTTCAGTATTTCTTCTATACACCACGTATGCCTCCGACAAGCTTCACCACGATCACACCCTTTTCCACTTTGAGACTTCTGATGGTGACTCATTAAAGTTATAATAACAGCTGCACGTAGCTGGTTCTCACACTCACCCCAGATGCCCAGGAGGCCATCACGTTGTCTATCCAGCGTCCGTGCAGCCGCACGAAGGGCCGGTTCAAGATGGGGTTGTACACGTCGACTTGTATGCTGTGTCTCTGACTGTCTGGCGTGGGAGCCTGAAACGCAACAGGTCGCGGCAGTAAAATAAATAAATAAATAAGAATAAACAGTGAGGGCACACCACATCTCAAACCATACACTCTAAACTGCATCACTGTTTTCTTCGAAAAGCGTAGCAGTGGCAATTTAACAAGGCACGCTGCTGAGCTAGTCGGTTCATTACGTGAGGTCAAAGGCTGTGGCGCAAAAAACACGGGGACAAAGTGACGCCACGGAGCCGGCATACACGGGCGCCCGTGCATTTCGGTTCGTGTCCTCACTTTGTCCCCGTATTATAAGCGCCACAGAATTTTATCCTCAAGTTGCAATGACCACACTACAATCGTGGCAATCACAATATCCGGATTATTCGCATCGATGAATGAATGCTGTGGTCGTAGTATGCTGTGGTAGCTGCCTCGTTGCTTGGTGCGAAACCAACGCACCCGTTGCGGTTGTCACAGCCGCGTTGATCGATGTGGCTACAACAGTCTTAACTGCTTTTTGTGCAGACTCACTGATGACGGGAAAGAAATATTGACGCTGCTCATCACCAGAGGACTACTCAAGGCAATGCTCAAGGCTAACGTATAGAGGTTTCACTATGTAGATAAACACGTTTCTTAACTCCGTTATGGGCATGTGGTGTTCATATAATCAGCCAGTTTGGTGCTTGGTTAGCGCGAAGTGTGCGGCTGTCACGTAAAAATGCAGCAAATACGGTGGATCGTACCTTAGATATAAACTTCATCTTGGCGTAATAGCCCGTCTGGCGACAACTGACATTCGCGACGCCGCAGAACTCGAACCAAGGCTTGCTCGCAAGGTCTCTGCAGCAAGAAGATTTTTAATTTTTCTCTTCTAAATCATTTAACAAACTAGACGAGCAGAATGAGGCGTGACCCGTAAAAATATTTATGCCCTTGATGGTGTTCTAAATCATACAACACCCTTGAAATGTGTTTTCATCCAAGAAACATCTAATCGACACTCATTAGCGAATCAGTTCAGGGGAAGATGGAAGGTTGATAATATGAAATATTCGTGAACACGGGGTGTCCCTGGAGCTCACGTTTCGACAAGCAGACTTGTCTTCAAGGCTGCGAGGTTGCAGCCTCGAAGAAAAGTCTGTTTGTCGAAACGTCGGCTCCCTTGTTCACGATTATTTCGCCTCCCCGCTTCCCGTTAAGGCGTACTAAAAAAAGTTCCATGGTTGAACGCGGTTAAACTAAGTTTGTGAAGCGATAGCTCGGTTTTGGGAAATGACGAGACCATTAGTTTGCAGAGATTTCACTTCGTTGCTTGTCTAACAATAGTTTAGGCGGACAGGGTGGATGCAGCCAGCGCCTCTGGCGGTGGCGGCACGGAAGACTGACTTTGAGCCGCTGTGTTTTCGCGAGCGCGCCGCACTAGTGTTTCGCTGAAGCTATTTGGCCGGCGTTGCGACCATAGAGTTTCCTGATAATACGCTACAGGGAAGTCTGGCGCTAGTGTCTATGGGAGCTGCAAGGCATGGCGTTTCAGCCCACTAGATGCGTTGCTTCAGCCAGCGTGAGAATGATATGGGTAGGGTAGTATATGGATTTGTCTAAGCTTCGTTCTTTCGGCTCTGTTTGGCTCCGTGTGGCCTGCAGCCGCTTTGTCGCAAGACGAAGTTCAGCGAATGTTCAGCAGTTCCACTTCACCACCTTTACCTTTTTAGGCTCACGAAGTTCACAGCGATCCAATCTTTTATCCGAATGAAAAGCCAAAAAATAAGAATAAACAAAGCCACGAGTGCATATTCGAAGCCCCAAGCATGAAGGTTAGGCAAATGTACTACCCGTCATCCCCAAGGTGGGCTGATAGAGAAAGCGTGCATGAAGGCATCCTAATGGCTGAACGATCGCAGCGCCAGAGTTCCCTTTAGTAAATATTGTAGAAAACTCTGGTTGCGACGACAGGTGAGACGCGTGGAACGAAGCACGTCGGCGCGAACTCATCGGCGACACTTCGTGCCATCTCACCGGCAATGCGTAAATAACCTTCAGCGCTGACGCAGCTCAGAGACGCTGGCATGACCTTGGCTGATCTTGAAAGTAAGATTCACGGAATCGGGTGTTTTCTGTGTTCGCACCTGGAGGAGTGGAACTATCGCTCCAAATATCCGTGATGGTGCAAGAGTGTTTTCATTTTATCTCATTCTTTAGAGAAATATTGCTAGCAAGAAAAAAAGGGGGGAAAAGATCTCGCTTGATCCATCTGCCACATATCTGGTATCGTCGTAGAGATTATTGGATATGTGGCATAGGTGCCTTACGGTGTTTTTTGGTAAAGATATAGCTGTGTGAAGTCATGCCTCGCGCTTGACTACAACCCTGCGTTTAAAGCGCACGTAAGTGATATGCCATAGTACCTAAGTGTCCTTCAGCACTAAACCCACAGAATACACCATAGTGCTGTTTGCAAATAAGTAAATTGTGGCATAGCCAGGTCGAAAATTTCACGATGCTTTTTCTCGTCAGGGAAGGTTCACTTAGTTCTCATAGAAAGTATCTTAGAGATTAACTGTAATGGCGGTCTTCTGATACTGAAACGCGCCTCTGTCTTGCGTGTACACTTAGTCGACACTTACCGTACGCATCCGGGAGGCAACTCGAACACGTATTCCTCCGAATACTGGCGGATGTAGACGCTGAGGTTGCCGTGTAGCCGAACCTGTACGTACGACCCGACGCTAAACGCCTCGGGCTTAATTTGTGCCAAAGCTCGTATGCCGTTGGACGAGCACTCCGCGTACAAACACGTTTCTACGAGAAAAATAAAAAAGCGTCACAGAAATTACACTTTTCACAGATAATTTAAATACCACAAATGTGTCTATGATTGTACTTAAGATGAGTAATAACGGATTAGAAATGCACTAAAATGCTTTGTCCTTTCGTATCAATCGCACCGAAATTTGCCGCATCTCGCAAAAACTCCGCCAGAACAGCAATAGTACCAGTAAGACAGGGTCACTCTCGTAGTCGTATTGATGTCCTATAGTGTTCTACAACAACTCGTAATGGAGGCGTTCCCGAAAGAAGAATGCTGGCGCGCACCTGCGAATGTTCACTTCAACAGATATCACACGAAGCAGTGCGAGACTTGCCGCGCCTCCGCATGAGCTTACGCGGTGGGCTGACGGACACCTGTTCCGCGGCGTACTGCAGGTCCCCCATGCTCTGACCACAGCGCAGGTGCCACGAGCAGCGGTGCGTCTCTCCCAACACCGGCTCCAGCGGCTTGGTGACGTCGTCGCCTCGCTTGACGTAGTACATACCGGCCAGGTACCAGCGTAGCGCGCGTAGCATTCGCTCCGACGCGCGAGTTGACGAGCCGATCCTGCGAGCGAGCTCGCGTCATTCTGGTACATTGAAACCAAATAAAAGAACAGCAATTTAAACTGACAGTCTTTTTTTATGTTCACTTCTTTCGGCCTGTGATGACCCTGGGTTTTCTCGAGAGCGCCTACATTATGATCGAGCGCACGTCGTACATATGCGTAGCCATAGGGTGGGAGGAGGGCGTTTAACACCTATTGCTATGGTGTTCAACCCGCCCCCTCTACCCTCCGAAGCTTTTGGAAGTAACCTAGTGTAGAAGCTTGGGCGTGTTGGTAAAACATTGGAAGGAACACAGCGCAATAGAATATGGGGACAGAAAAGGGCGACACACACACATCGCTGTTTGTGCGTCGCCCTTCTTTGTCCACCGTTTTCTGTTGCGCTGTGCTCTTTCCAGTGCTTTAGAAGCAGCATGTATATATACGCATACTTGGTACAAACTTGCATATTGCCCCCCCCCCCCCCCCGCCCCCCCCTTCGGAATCAAGTCCGGGATTCACTCCTGAGAAGTCGTCGCATATCCGTCGACCTAATAATTCATTGGTTCTTAATTACAGCTGCAGAAACTTACCTACTATAAGCACAGAAAAAGAAAAGAAAAGACGACGAGAAAGTGCCGTAAGGCTTGCTTCACCTTTAACTGACCTATACTGCGAAAAAGCCTGCTTTACAGTCATTTTGCTCGCGATCAAATATTTCCCTGCAGAGATCATCTGCACTCGTAACTCAACGAACAGTGATTTGGAGAACGTCATATAATTAATTATTAAAATAAAGATAGTGACACGCAAGGAACCATGTTAGCGCGTACTGCGCAAATGATGGCTTTTTCCTGTGAACAAAAGACACCTTCAACGCTATCAGGGTAGTAATGCCGGCCGCATTGACTGCACAGCGCATATTCTGCTGCGTATTTCGCTACGTATCGGGCGTAAGTTGAAGTAAACTGGCTTGTAGCATAGCGTGGAAGCATCATCATCATCATCCGACTTCGCCGACTGCAGGGAAAAGGACTCTCCCGTGATCCGCCAATCAACCCGGTCCTGTGCTTGCTGCGGACACGTTATACCCACAAACTTCTGAATCTCATCTGCCCACCTAACTTTCTGTCTCCCCCTGGCGCGTTTGCTTTCTCTTGGAATCCAAGAAGGATTCCTAGAAAAGACCTCCCACGTGAGCGCGGAAACAAACGAGGACAAAGGTTCTCGTTTGTTTGTGTTCGTCTTGTACTCCTCCTTTGTCCTCGTTTGTTTCCGCGCTATGCTACAAGCCAGTTTACCAACAAGCCCATATTGGTACCCTTGTAAGTTGAAGGGAGTCTAGCACGTACTCCGCGAACAGCTCCGGGCAGGCGAACAAGTCGGCCAGCGCCTGAAGACACGAGCGACTTTGGAGGAGAGACATGGGGTAGTCGAGGTTCAGCAGGCTTTCCCCGAACGGAAGCGAGGAACAGAGGTCGGCCAGGTTGCGTGCCGTCGGACCATCTGGTTCTTCCCATATTCGGCCGGGGGACTCCAGCATCACGGGTAGCTGCGCAAACAAAGACGTGCTACCGCGCGCGTGGCCCGCCTGCCGACAGCGCCGTAGTGCTGCTGTGGCTGCGCGAGCTGCCTTCCGCGCGTGGTAGGCTGCCCACTTTCCCGCTTCGTACGAGCACAGCTACCCCTTGCCTAATGGTCCCTAAACCGTTTTCGACGAGTGTAGCTCGTCCGCTTGGCGGAAGGGCTTTTCGTCGTTGTCAGAATGATTAAAATTGCCACAATGACGAAACCATTCAATTTCTAAAAATATTCTTGTGCTTGTTTTGTTTTAATAAATCTTTAAGCTAACTTGACTTTGTATGTTCTTCAAGATTTCTTTTTTTTTTAAACTGCAAAAACTTGCTTTTTAGAAGATAAATCTACGATTCTTACTTTTAAGAAAACAACCGGGGAAACTCCTCATAATATAACAACAGCTGCTGTACATGACGCAAACGTGCCAGTGTGCGAGGCAAGCAAACTATGAGACATGTGCTTCCCATCACATCTGTAAACACTATTTCGAGCTTACTTTGATTGCTCCTGTAAAGCTATAGCGTCGCTAAGACATTTTTTTAGTGTAAAACGAGACCTTTTATAGAACGCCTGTGCTATGCTTTTGCTCTGCACAAAATTTTTCAATTTACTCACTATATCTAATGCCCCGGTATTGTATAAGCTTTATTGACGCTGCAGTCTAACTGCAACGTACAACGGCTTTGTGTATAGGGCTGGGCCGCAGGTTATCCTCTGGTTCATGAGTGCTATGAAAAGGGCTTAGTTAGTTGTGCTAGCACGATAGCGACAAAACGGGAACGGGAACAAGAAATACGTACCATTTGTCCGTGTTTTTTGTTCCCGTTCTTTTCGCTTTGTGAATAAGCAAGTATGAGCAGCTGTTCTTATTGATGAACCGATGGTTCATCGTCAGCAACAAGGCTCCGCTGTCGTACTCTCGGGCTGTCATTCTCGGTGATACTTTCACTTCCGCGAGATTTCACGAGATAAGCGCCGGATGTCTACTAGTGGGAATGACAGTTGGCGCAGGGCCAGATTACTGTCGCTCACAGACGGCCAACCTTGTCCGGCGCTAATTCTTGAAATCTCGCAAATTATCGCTGAAAAGTTGTCGTCCAGGAACGCTGCCTTTGGTCAAACCATCGCGTCAGGCCTTCCTACGTGTTATGCTGACTACGCGATCAGTTTGTGTCGCAGCAGCCGTACAAACTTCTATCTGATTTACAATGTGAAGCCGGTAAAGCTTCACTTGACGACGATATAAGCACAAGCTTACTGGGTAAAATAACCGCGCAATCTAGTTGCCATTCAAGTAAAGTGTACGCCGGCCTTGTGCGCGTGCGTGCGTGTGTGTGTGCGTGCGCGTGTGAATTGAGACATTACCTGTCGTGATAGATTTGAGGCTTGCCTTTATCTTTTTCCTATGTGGGGATGAGGCCGAGAACCTTAATCTAAATCAGAAAAAAAAAACACGGTTGATCCCTCCGTCATAGGAATCGGAATAACACGAAAGTAAAGCGTGCCCTTACAGAAGTAACTGAATGCTTACTGTACATTGATATAGGAAAATTTGCACAGTGTATATTGATGTCTGGCAGCTAATGGCGCCATTTAACGTGTATGCACCCACTTTGGTGATTGGTGGTACATCTCCATCCCGACGACTAACGTCCCTGCTAAATGATTAAACAAACCCTCGTGGTGCCTGTAGTAGTTAGCGGTGAAAGCGTAATCAGAGAACTAGGTGTGATAGCCAGAAGAGCGTCGCATATTGGACGCACGGCCGGACTAGAGGGAAACGCAAAGCGCGTCGTGTCGCCCCGGTAGCCCGGCCGCGATTTTTCTCGGGGCGAGCGCGTGAGCATGGAACGTGGTGTTACAGCAAGGTGAGGCAGGCGCGTGTCACAGAGCTATTTTTGCTTTGTATTAGCGTGATGCTGAGCGAGGCCGACGCTTTTACGACGCTTGGGCAAAGGTCGCCGCCTCGCGGTGTGTTAAGGCATTGACAAAATTGAACTTCTATTGAAAACGCGCCGAATGGGGCGGACGCGTAACGCGTTGCAGGTGCTAGTCGCGGAGGCCGCAGCAATGACGAATTACTTTACCTTACCACTCCCAGAGGTCAACGCCACCTAGCCGACCGGGAGAGTGGTAGATATAAAAGGCGCGTTCGTAAAGCCTTCAGAGTCTGTGACCGTGGCGCAGTGGATAGCGTGCCCAGCATCTGGTGTTGCGGACCGAGCGGTCGTGGGTTCGATGCCCGTTGACGGTACCTTCTTTTCTTTGCCGTCTTATTGTGTATATTTTCCGACGTCATTTCCGTGACGGAAATACGTCACTGAAGTCTTGGTGGACCCCGGCATAAAACACTTTCGTGTTAAAAGAACCGTCGCGTTCGATAATGTTAGGTGAGTATTGGGCTTTTTCGGCATCTCAGCTAAGCGTATTGAGGGATCTTCTACGTACCGGTGTCGTCCTTGTGTGGCACTTCGATGGTGACCGACTTCCCAGAACCCGGCCGTGGCCAAGCATCGTGTTGGCCTGCCAGCGATGGTCTGACGAAGGGGCTGCCGATCGAGTCGAGGTCCCGCCTGTGTCTGAGCTGTCGGCTGTTGTGCATCATCGTCCGTTGAAGAGTGGTACAAGACGAAGGAGAGATGACCGCTTGAGGTTAGCAAAAACGCGAATTTCTGCAACCCATATGAGGAAGCACGGAGGGGTCACGGAGCAAACCATATGAGAGAGCTTATGACGGAGTGCGAACAAGACAGACGTTCGCATTCCGTTCCCGTTTGTCCGTGACCACTGTACGTTCACATGTTATGTGCGTCCACGTCCATTAGTGCCGTAAGTAAGAACGCTTTACTATGAATCAACACTGCGACTTCATCGCCTGTTGACATTTTATTAATGGCGTTCCCACAAAGCCCACGCCGTGAATGATCTACGCCACTGTCTGACATTGCACAAAAGGCATGGTACTTACAAGAATCGCTGCTGTTCTGGCTGGACCGCTTGGATTGAGCCGTGATGACGGTCAGTCTACAGGGCGTGGTCGTCCGTTTGGGTATCACCGGGCCGAGTTCCAAGTGTGTGCAGAAAGTTATTTAGGGGTTGGCAAGCTATGCAGTTTAACCATGGCGTGCATCGTTAGCGGCGTGCACATTACTGAGCAGAATACGAACATAACGTTATCCACTGGTGGCATACAATCTATCGGCCCATGCGGCTGCAAACGTATACACCAGACACATTTTGTGTACATTGCAATAACGAACAAATCAATCAATCAATCAGACCAGAACAATGTCTACACATATATGTGCAGACCACTAGCTATTGCCCACAAACGAATGACTTCTTAGCTATTGCCCACAAACGAAGTACAATGATATTCAGCGTGCGTGCACTGGCTCCTAGTGTGCAAGACTGGGCTTACTGGTATGCGATATGTTAGTCAGAGCCGTGCTTGTAGAATTTGTATTTCTCACGTCTCCCTTTCTAAAGCGCTGTTTGATTGCGTCTTAGAGTGGCACTTATGTGAACTTCAAGTGAGCTGAGATTGCGCTGTTCTCAGTAAGCCATCCGGGAATACGATGCATATATTACACGCAAAAATAGGCGAGATATATATTAAAAAAATGAATGTCCCACTCACAGTGACCTGGAACTCTTGTCGGCGTGAGTGTCTGGAATGGGCAGACGAGACGGATTAGTAACATGCACCAGGAATACCACTTCGCATTCAGGTTTGAAGTCTTGGCTTATACACATTGTGTGCATAGGACGTGTGAAAAGTATAGAAATTCGCCTATAGGACGACTAGACTATTCTTTGCGTACATGAGAGAACCACCACTGAACAGCATACGCCCTTGCAATTTTTTTACAGTATCACGCGATCGCTGAGCGCGGGATATGGTAGCGTCCAGGCCCGTAGCCAGGGGTGGGGGGGTGGGGGTGGGGTGGAGGGAGGGAGGGCTAGGGCCTCCGCCGAAATTTTGGTGAAGTAGGTGTTTTTACCAAAAATAAATAATGAAAATATGTGTTTTTCTCAAAGAGTCAAGGTGTTCAGCAAGTGCCCCCCCACCTGAAAAAAAAAATATTCCTGGCTACGGGCCTGGTAGCGTATAATATTCTCGAACGGTAACGAGACCTTCAGACGATGCGCAAGCGCACAATGCTGTGGGTGCCTGTCGACACCTCGAGGCTGCTCGTGACTTTAGGCAGTTATCTGTGAAAGGCTTTCATAAGAAACGAAAGATAAAAAAAGAGCGGATAACGCTGCGGAAAGTGAATCCGCCTAGCACAGCCGAGGACACTTGCACGTGGCTGCGCATAGCACGCATGCGCATACCCTTGACCATTTCTCCGATGTGCTCCGTTGTACGGCGCTGTTTACATAAAGATTACTTAAAGATATTGTAACGCGGCGCTGGAGGAGCGCGAAAGAAGAACGAGGAAGAAGAACGGGCGCGAAGGATTTGGTGCTCGGCATCATCGGATCGTCCCTTGTCTTTTGCCTACCGCTTCTTGACCTCATTGTAAATAAACCCATATCATCCGTAACAGTTTTGGTGGACTGGTGCGGGGTAACCGACGCCCTGGACAACACTGTCGCAGACGACCTTCGAAGAAGCCGACGCCTAGCCGGACTACCTCCGGAACACACCGACATGACCGACGCCCGCGAAGGCACGTCGGCCGGCAACGCCCACGCACCAACCGGTGTCACGGAGCAAGGCAGCCACCGACCGAGACAACCTAGCTACTGGGCACCTGAGCCACGCATATTCTCAGGTAGGACCGATGAAGACGTGGACGAGTGGTTAAAGCACTACGAAAGAGTGAGCCGCTATCACGAATGGAGTACGTCGGCGAAGCTCGTGAACGTGGCATTCTTTCTCGCCGGGACCGCCCTGCTTTGGTTTGAGAACCATGAACACGTGCTGACCACTTGGCCGACCTTTGTTGAGGAACTGAAGGCCTGCTTTGGGGACACAAGTTCCAAGAAAAAGAAGGCTGAACAGACACTCGCACGTAGAGCACAACTGCCCGGCGAAACGTGTACGACGTACATTGAGGAAGTACTGAAGCTTTGTGGCATTGTGAACACGAACATGTCCGACGAAGACAAGGTCGGACATCTGTTAAAGGGCATCGCTGAAGATGTTTATAGCTTTTTAATTACAAGGGAAAACCTGCACACACCTTCCGAGTTTAGGCAGCAATGTCGGGCATTCGAGGCGCTGAAGACCCGACGAATTTTGCCGAAGTTCGGGCGCTTGGACAACGTCCCTACGGTTGCAAGTATGGACGTCGCCGCCTGCGAAGACCTCCCTCTGATCGTGCGTCGAGTAGTTCAAGAAGAGCTAGCACGGCTTCAGGGAGCAGGGGCTGGCTATCAATGCGCATTCGACGAGTTTCCCGAACCACCATCCTTCTGGAAGTGAGAGCGTCGCAACGAGTATCCACCACAATCTGAAGAGGCGCACTCCAGCACGAGCTTCCGATCGCTCCCGACAAGTCACGGTCGCCGCCGGATGTCACCACCCCGTCGTGCTGCTGCGGAATATCCCCCGACACCACAACGTCCTCCTGCAGACTACTACGAGACGTCACGACGTGCGCCTGCGGAGTACCACCCAACTCCGCGAGCCTCTGCTACCACTAATTTGAACCGTGACGTGCCAATATGCTACACGTGCGGCCTCCGAGGGCATATCTCGCGCTTCTGTCGCCGCCAGCCGCGAGCGCCACGTTTCTCGGCATACCCGGCTCGTGTACACGAAACCTCGACATCTCCATCTATCGTTAGCCCTCTACGACAGCAGTGGCCTAACAGATTGCGTGACGAGTCCCCAGCATCCGAGCGAAGCCTTACGCCGCCTTCGAGACGGCCACGCCGTTCGCCGTCCCCGCGTCGTCGGTCGCCTTCTCCTCCCCAGCTGGGAAACTAGCTGGTGCGACCGATGGAGGTGCGGTCGCGGGACGGTCCGATTCGCCAATTCCTCCTTCTGCTGTGATGTTGAAGAACAAAGTGCGTGTCTGTATAGACGGTGTAAACACTGTAGCTCTTGTAGATACTGGTGCGACTATTTCGGTGATGAGCCTTCATTTTAAAAATCACTTTTTAGGACATAAGGTTATGTTTGCGTGGGATCGCAATGAAACTTTTCGTGGAGTTGGAGGAGAAATGTTGCGCCCCGTTGGTGTTTGTTCGGCTTTAGTAACGATTGGAGGACAAAGTTTTAGAGCAGAATTCATTGTATTGGCGCAAGCAACTCATAGTGTTATCTTAGGGATAGACCTCCTGCGAGAATGTGGCGCTACACTTGACTGTGGGACTGGGGAAATTATTCTCCAAAGCACGTTGCCAACTGCCGTAATTGACGATTTTCGGGATCAACCCGCCGACGTTCTTTCGTTGTCAGAAGATGCGTTGATCCCTGGTCATACAGCCATGTTTATTCCCGTGTGCTCTTCTCGTGTCCTGTTGGGATCCTGCAGCGGCCTAGTAGAACCAGATCATACCAACGCACTTAAGAAGAATGTGCTGGTCCCTCGGTCGTTTATTCAAGTTATCGACGGACGTGCTCTCTTGTGGACAGTCAACGCTTCTGCAGAGTCTGTCTGTCTGCCAGCCGGATTCAAATTGGGAACGTTTGAGGAGATGGCCACAATTAACGTCCGGACGGTTGAAGGGTCCCGAGACATCCATCCACCCACTCCTGACTACTCAGCCGACTTGCGGCGCATGATAAACAAGTCGCTGTCTTCTGCTGAGCTAGATGTTCTTCAAGAGGTACTCGCCGGGTACGCGCCAGTCTTTGATTTTGCTCAAAGCGATCATTGTTTTACGCTGCCAAACTCCCGTATGCACCACCGTATCAACACGGGAGATGCTACACCGATACGCCAGAAGCCTTACCGCGTATCCCCTTCGGAAAGGAAAGTGATCGCCGAACAGGTCAACGACATGCTGCAGAAGGGCGTTATTCAGGAGTCATGCAGCCCCTGGGCAGCTCCGGTTATACTCGTAAAAAAGAAAGACAACTCATGGAGATTTTGTGTCGACTACCGCCGCCTTAACGCCGTCACGAAGAAAGACGTGTATCCTTTACCACGCATCGACGATGCTGTTGATTGCCTGCACTCCGCCTCGTACTTTTCATCCGTTGACCTCCGGTCTGGGTACTGGCAGATACCAATGCATCCGTCTGACAGAGAAAAGACTGCTTTCGTTACGCCCGACGGCTTATTTGAGTTTAACGTTATGCCGTTTGGCTTGTGTAACGCTCCAGCAACCTTCGAGCGATTCATGGACTCCATACTTCGCGGTCTCAAATGGGAGATTTGTATGTGTTATCTCGATGACGTCATTATTTTCGGCAGGACTTTCCACGAGCATAACCAGCGGCTCAGCGTTGTTCTCAGTTGTATCAAACAAGCTGGTCTTATTTTAAACTCCAAGAAGTGCCACTTTGGTGAGCGCCAAGCCGTTGTTCTTGGATATCTAGTCGACCAGGACGGCATACGACCAGATCCCAACAAGATCACTGCAGTGCGCAACTTCAAGCCACCAAAGACGGCGAAGGACCTTCGTAGCTTCCTGGGCCTTTGTTCTTATTTTCGCCGGTTTATTAAAAACTTCGCCCAGCTAGCTCATCCACTGACAGACTTGCTTCGAAAGGACACCCCCTACCGGTGGACCGCTGAGCATGAGGCTGCTTTCGAACAGTTGAAGTTTTTGCTCACTTCTGGGCCCCTTCTGCATCATTTCGACCCGGAGGCACTCACAGAACTGCATACCGATGCAAGTGGCGTGGGCGTTGGTGCCGTCCTCGTCCAGTTTCATGACGGACGCCAACACGTCGTTGCGTATGCAAGTCGTGCTCTGACAAAGGCTGAAAGCAATTATACTGTAACAGAACTGGAGTGCCTCGCAGTTGTTTTCGCCATACACAAGTTCAGACCTTATTTGTACGGCCGACATTTCAAGATCGTAACCGACCATCATTCCCTATGTTGGCTTGTCGGATTACGTGACCCAGCGGGCCGGTTGGCTCGTTGGTCCTTGCGGCTTCAGGAATATAACTTTTCTGTTGCCTACAAGAGTGGGCGATGCCACGCCGACGCCGATTGCTTATCTCGTCTACCATCTCCAACTACAAGCACCGATGACGACGATTTTGACAATTACCTTGCGACGGTCTCCTTGGACTTTCCGAGTATGGACATCTTCAGTCAGGAGCAGCTGCGCGACTCATCACTGAGACCAATTATTGATGCGACCAACAGATCTCGACACTCAATGCAATTTGTGATTCGTGACGGTGTTTTGTACCGCAAGAATTACTCAAGCAATGGTGCCCCACTGCTTCTAGTCGTCCCAGAACGCTTGCGCCTTGCGGTGTTCCGAGCAATGCACGACGACATTACGTCTGGGCACCTTGGATTTGCTCGGACGCTTCATCGCATCCGACAGCGGTTCTACTGGCCTCGACTGTGGAAGACGACGAAGCACTACGTCGCCAGTTGTGATGTATGCCAACGCCACAAGCAACCGACTGCTCTTCCTGCAGGTACACTGCAACAAGTTACGCCACCGACTTCGCCTTTCGAAAAAGTCGGCATAGATTTGCTCGGCCCTTTCCCGAAGTCTTCCACCGGACGCCGCTGGATTATCGTCTGCGTGGATTATCTAACACGTTACATTGAGACGATGGCACTTGCATCAGCCACCTCATCTGATGTGTCCTGGTTCCTACTGCATTCGATTATCCTCCGTCACGGAGCTCCCCGTGTGGTAATAAGTGATCGTGGCCGGCAGTTCACCGCTGACGTTGTCGAACAACTACTACGGCTCTGTGGGTCCCACTATCGGCATTCCACGCCTTACCACCCGCAAACCAACGGGCTAACTGAGCGTACCAATCGTACCATCATAAACATGCTTTCAATGTATGTCTCAGCGGATCATAAGAACTGGGATGCCGTACTACCTTTCATAACGTATGCCTTTAACACCGCCAAACACGAAGTAACAGGTTATACACCTTTCTTTCTGCTCTACGCTCGCCATCCTCAAAGTTTCCTCGACACCTTGCTTCCTTTCTCGACCAACGAAAACGCAAGTGTCGCGCAGACCTTGTGTCGCGCTGAAGAAGCACGTCGACTGGCCCGGCTCAGAACTCTCTCGTCCCATTCCCGTGCTAAGGCCCGTTACGACGCAAGACATTTGCCAGTCACCTTTGCAACAGGCGATCTCGTATGGTTGTGGACACCACTAAGAAAGCAGGGACTTTGCCAAAAGCTTCTTTCTAAGTACACCGGTCCATTCGTCGTCGTTAAAGGTTTGAGCGACGTCACCTACGTCATCGCAAAAGTGACAGCTGGCAACCGCCGTTCACGCAAGACGCAACTTGTCCATGTTGCACGACTGAAGCCCTGCACTCAGCGAGCCCTCTGACTTGCTCGGTGAGCTTCGTCTGGCCCCGAGGAAAATGTAACGCGGCGCTGGAGGAGCGCGAAAGAAGAACGAGGAAGAAGAACGGGCGCGAAGGATTTGGTGCTCGGCATCATCGGATCGTCCCTTGTCTTTTGCCTACCGCTTCATTGACCTCATTGTAAATAAACCCATATCATCCGTAACAATATGTTGAAGTAAACATCGTAGCGGGCGACGATCGCAGTTCAGTGTGCGTTGTCCGCTTGCGCATCGTCGGCAGATCTCGTTACCTGTCGAGAATATTAGACGCTACCATATCCCGCGCTCAGCGCTCGTGAGATATTGTTTTAAGAAATTGTAAGGGTGTACATATACTCATAAACACGGTGATAACGTATTCACCACAAGGCCATCAGCACACGCGTTTGAGAACTGCTTGCCGCGGGTATCCATTACAGGCAGCAGACGTAACTTACGAAGCATGCGCTAAGTGCATGCACTAAGCGCAGACGAACGCAAGAGGCCCGCTTACGCAAATCGGCACTCCGCCTCGCAAAGAATGCGCGCGGTCATCCCAGAGTCAATATATTCTTACACCTAAGAGTTGGCGCGCCGCACAGTATATTTCTTTACGATCCCGCTTTTCGAAATAGATTTGAGGCCGGAGATGAAACCGAGAAATTGAAAGGGGAAAGTTCACATCGCCTGGAAAGCGGTGTTACGCAAGTTAAAGCGCTCTCTTTCTCCCAGTCGCGTCGCACATAACGCGAGATTGCGTTTTTATTCCTTTTCTTCGCAGCGCGGTGTCGCTTTCCTTTGAAATGTCAGCGTGTATTCTGCCTCGGTTTAAAAAAAAAAAACGATCCTGCGACCCACGAAACCTCGTTCGTCATCTTAATAGCGCGCCCCGGGTCCGAGATATTGTCAAGCCCGCATGCTGTGTATCCCACGCGTGACCCGACTTTTGTTCCGGACACTTGGAACGTGCATTGTGTCGTGTGCGTGAATCGCAGCTTTTACTCCGAGGCGCACGCGCTCCATGCAGCATGGCGCACAAGGTCAGCCCAGTTCGTCTGCCCACTCCCATGCCATCTCTGATATCCTCCACACCACCGTTTTACTGGCCCGCGGAGTTTGGTATATACGTGCACCTCAGCGTTGTGGGGTTACTTATTTTTATCTGTTTGTTGCGAATACGCAGGCCTCTAGATGGACCCGGGCAGGATGGGCAAAAAACAAGAAAAACATGTATATAAAAGCTTGTTGCGAAGTAGGCAGAACAAGGAACGCGTATGTAATATCTCAGGCAGATCACTTAATGCGAGTTTTTGGTGCATATCTTAGTCTTAAACTATGTGACACTAAAGTGAAACACTCAATCGGTTTAGATTGATAAACTGTACTTTGAAAAATCTAATGACTCTAGCTCAACCATAACAGGTTTGTTAATAGATGAGTAAAATAAAGGTCAAATCTTCATTTTTAAATTTCCCGCCGAAATCTTCGCGCTTGACTACATATTTCGAAGTGCATTTTTCTTTGGCGACATTGGCCCGACGAAATTTCCTGATATTTGGTATGTCAAATGTCTGGCGCCCTTAGAGGAAAATGTACTTTATTTTTACCGATTACGAACTCCGGATTGTATGCCGGGCCGTAGGGGTCGCCGAAGCACAAGGACTTTCGGCCGCCTTGAGCGCCCTGAAGGCCCATCGTCTTCTTCTTCCCTGATCCCCCCCCCCCCCCCCACTTTCTTCCCCTAACCTGACCAATTTCATTGAGTCAATAAAGTTATTTCCTCCTGCTCCTCCTCCTACCGATTAGGGAACTACGCAGGCCCTAGTACACGGCGCCAAAATCTATGACGTCACGGTGATTGGTGCGCGAATTTCAAGACAGCGTCGCCACCCGCATTTTGTTTTTGCTCGTTTTCTCGCTTACCAAGCGTCTTCTCGCGGCAAGCGTGGCGTTTTTGGTATTGTGAAAGAGTAGTTTCAATACGAGAAAAATCGTTTTTCTCTTTAGTAGGCAGCTTTAGGATAGCGTACGCAAAGATAGCGTTCGTTGCTGTCGCCTGCTATTTCCGTCACACAACGGGGGCCTGCAAGAGGATAGCGTACGACGCATGCGCAGTGGCGGCAAACGCTAACGAAAAGCTTTGCGTACGCTATTCTAAAGTGTCCCTTTAAACGTAAGCGGGCATGAGCGAGTAGATTTTCGAAGAAAAACTGCGTGGGTCGTACCACGTCCTCACCGGTGGGATCGACGCTGCTGTGGGCGGTGACGTAGCGTGCCGTCGAGCCGGCGGCGCTGTCACTGTCCGACATGAGGGTCGAGTTGTCGGCATTTGGGAGCTGCTGGCCGCTGCCGCTGCAGGGACTTCGTAACGTCGGCAGGCTCCGCGTTCCGGTGCGCTCGGACGTGGACGGGCTACGGCGGCCCGACGTGTCTGCGTGACACACCGCGTTCTACATCGTTAAACATGCTCCAGGTAATACCCGAAGGTCGCGGTATCGAATTCCGGCCGCTGTGGCCGCATTTTGATGGAGGCAAAGTGGCAGAGGCCCGTGTACTTAGGCTTAGCTGCACGTTACAGAACCCCAGGTGGTCGCGATTTCCGGAGCCCTCCTCTACGGTGTCCCTCATAATCATATTGTGGCTTTGGAATGCTAAACCCCCAACAATTATTATAACTTCTGCTGAGTAAAAGACTGAAGGCGACCGTAATCCATGACTTATGTGTCCGGTAGTAGCACTCGCACGTCGACGTTCGTGTGCCCTGGTTATAGTTCACTATAGCCCTGGTGTACTCCTTGGGTTAAGTTTGCGTGTCGTCGCACTGTCGAAGCGGATCTCAGAGGCTACGTAGAATGAAGCGCGTAGTTGAGACCTGCTCCGCCAGGTGCCGCAACGATCCGAGTTGCTCACAAGAAAAGCGTCTGCTCCTTCAGTAAGCTCAATAAATTAATTTTCATTAATTATGGCGCCAGTTAACTGACCTTTATCTTAAGAAACATATGCTCCGACACCATATGTATTTAATATAGCTCTGAACTTGAACCAGAATAATCTACTTTGTAGCAGCTTTATTTTTTAAAGCGCATTTTCTGAATATTAAGAAAACCGGAAGTAAGTGCGCGACCGGAAGTGCTTGGAAGAGAAACAAGAGTGTCACTCGTTACTCGTGCAACTAAAACGCGTTCGAAAATGCATGTTCCGCTTACAGAACGGAGCACCTTCTTGCCATTGTTATTGTGCAATATTACTCTCGGTGTAGTTCCGCGTAAGCTTTACTAACCAGGTTAAGCAGCCGTCATTTTCATGGCTTCTTTCAGAAGCACAACCACAGACGCACAAACGACAAGACCGAGGCACAACAGGCGCGGACGTGGCTGCCTTCCGGAATTCCCAAGCACTTCAGTATTGTACCGTAACTGTGACTGGAGAGTTAAGGAGATTGCTGAAGCCTTCTTTATAAGAAAAAGAAAAGAAACAGTGATGTCTGCGCGAGTTCACCCCCTATATCACTATTAATTTTTGAAGTTTCATTTCTGGACAGCACCTGAATTTAGTTGAAAGTTTTTCGTCTCCCCAGTTTTTCCTGAACTCTTCATATTTCTTTTTTCGTATTTACGCCTTGTGTGATGAAACTTCATTTCTGAGCCGTTTGTGTGTCTGCGCCTCCGAACGAAAGCGTGAACCAATACCAGCCTAGTTCGCCTTTCTTTTTCTTTTTTGTTTATTGTGATAAGGCTTGCCCTTAAGGCATAATACTTTGTGTACATATATGTGTATTAGATATGCGCTGTATGTTTCAATCTGTTATCATTTCACAGCTGGCTGTGATACTGTAGTGAAGGGCGGCTTGCCAGTAGGAGACGGGAGCGTTCTGATTCTAACCCTTGAAGTGTCCATATAGGATGGTGTGCATCTGCTTCCATAACGTGGACGGAGCGCTATGGACACGTGACACCCAGTGGTAAACGCTGTCTACTCTCCCGTAGCCACGATGTAATGAAAGCTTATCGCGCACCGAATCTCGACGCGTATCCCGCGTGGTCGGCGTGCACCATCTCGGACAGCGGGTGATGGAGGCGGGAGCGCGAGCCCAGGAGTGCCGGCTCAAGCAACGCGCTGCCTTCAGGCGTCGGCTCCGGGTTTAGGTGTAGCAGCGCGGATAGCGGGTCCACGGCTAGGCCTGCGGTTCGAAAAAGTGAATGAGCACGTTCACAGGGACTCCCCAATTTCACTCTCCATAGAAAACGAGGTACAGTGCGAACAACAAGACGATATAGGACAGAGACGGATACAGCGCTTAGTCCGTTTCTGTCATGTTGTTCGTGCTGTTTCTATTGATGTGCTATATATATATATATATACCGGGTGTCCCAGCTATCTTTAGCCAAGAGTTGAAATATGCAATATTAGAGGCAGGTGAGTGAAATCAGTTGCGTATTCCTGACAGCCACCTTGCGCAGTACATAAAATTTTTTGTTTTGTAACTAACTAAATTGTTAATTAGGGTTATTTAAATAAATTCCTAAATATTAACTTTAGGCAAGAAATGTGGTTTACAAGTTCAAGAGCTTCTTCAGAAACCCCGATGGCATTATTTGCGATAAACAAAGTCTCACGTGTACCATTTATTCCCAAGCTGCAAAGAAAGCCCGCGAAATAAAAAAAAAAAACCACGTGACTAGCGCATTCGCGCGCCGCGATCGTGCTGCTCTCAACGGCGGTTTGAGCGAACGAAATCAGCTGCGGCCGCGACTCGCCGGCTGCGTTGCAGCGGTAGGCCGATAAGTTGGCGGTGGTTTCTTGGCCCACGCTCGCTACAACTTGCACCGGCACGCGCGCCAACTGACTGACGCAGGCCAAGAAACCACCGCCAACTTATCAACTTACCGCTGCAACAGAGCCGGCGAGTCGCGGCCGCAGCTGATTTCGTTCGCTCAAACCACCGTTGAGAGCAGCACGATCGCCGCGATTGCGCTAGTCACGTGAGGCTTTCTTTATTAGAAATATTACAATGGGGGCTTCTGAAGACGCTCTCGAACTTTGAAATCCAATTTCTTGTCTAAAGTCAATATTTAGCAATTTAGCTATATGATTCTAATTAACAAATGAATGAATTACAAAACAAAGTTGTCTGTAGTGCGCAAGGTGGCTGTCAGCATTACGCAACTGATTTCACTCGCCTGCCTCTGATATTGTGTTTTTTAACCCTCGACTAAAGATAGCTGGGACACCCGTGTGTGCGTACGTGTGCGCATATATATATATATATATATATATATATATATATATATATATATATATATATATATATATATATATATATATATATATATAGGTCGCAGGTTCGGTCCCTGCCCGCGGCAAGCTATCTTTTCGTCCACTTTTCTTTCTTCACATTTACCTTACATTTACAAGTAAGAACATCCCGTATACTTTTCTTGGCATTATTGTCTGTTAGTGCTCATTAATATTGTGTATAACAAAGAAAACGAGCCCTTGAAATTAACACTTCTTTCCTTCATTCATAGCGAGGGTCTCGTTCTGGCAGACGTGATGCTTTCAGGTAGTATGCGAGGGATTATTGGTCAGCTGCCAGCTCGTAATAAGTTCACGTGCTACGTGACGCCAACAGGCAAAAAAAAAAGGGTGTTCCACACTCGCCGTCATGGCTACTGGCGGCGCTGACTGACGCTCCCACGTTCAAATGTACATATATACCCTATAAAGTGGACGGGGGGATGGCCGCCGCGGTAGCTCAGTTGGTAGAGCATCGGACGCGTTATTCGAAGGTCGCTGGTTCGGTCCCTGCCCGCGGCAAGCTATCTTTTCGTCCACTTTTCTTTCTTCACATTTACCTTACATTTACTAGTAAAAACATCCCCTATACTTTCCTTGGCATTATTGTCTGTTAGTGCTCATTAATATTGTGTATAACAAAGAAAACGAGCCCTTGAAATTAACACTTCTTTCCTTTATATATATATATATATATATATATATATATATATATATATATATATATATACACGAGACAGCAGAACAGATAGGAAAAGACGAGTTCAGGTTCTTGTTCGTTGTGACGGTGCGCCTGCGCAGCTTGTGGATATATAAAGCTGTGGATCTGCCTTCAATAAAACCAGTTCGCACCTGTGTTCTTTCTTTCTTTTCTGCTGCGCTGTTTCGTTGCGCTACTTACGATGATATTAGTAGATACACATGCTCGCATACAAACACGCGCACGAAGCTACGTAAAGGTTGGTTGAACCCTCCGAAAAAAAAATTTTTGACTTCGCGCCTGGAAGATTACAGCGCATGACCATGGCACATAGTGATGTCTAATCCCTTGCTAGACTCTGACGTAAGGTATTACAGAAAGTGGGCACATCTACTTAACGACAAGTCGATGGACTCGGCTTCTCGTTATTCTGCTTAGCTACGACGCTTATCTTTAAATTCATCGATCGAAATATGGATGAATTCTTAGGTCCTGAAACAAAGGTCTGCGCTGTACGTGGAATGCGCCGTTGGAGAAGGCCCTGTAAAAATTACGAATTCACAGCGCTCATTGACACTAACTAAATATTAACAGAACATTAATTTCACCGTGGAATAGGTTTCACTACTGGCAACGACGTTATGCTCTGTTTATAGTAGTAACTCTTTCGTCGGCGAATAAAGCAAATGATCGTCTCATACTGTGTAAGCGCAGCGGCAATTAAAGTATGCGGTAGTTGATTCAAACATAGGTCTTCCGACTTATGTTTGGAAGAAGCTTAGGCGAGGGCTACTACAATATATATATATATTTATATATATATATATATATATATATATATATATATATATATATATATATATATATATATATATATATATATATATAATTTCTCCACTACGCCTTCATTAGAGTGCCGGCGCCGCGCTGCAGTCGTTGGTGTTTCTCCCCTTTCTTTTTCTGTTTTTTCTTCCCGATGGTCGTAAAGTCTGTAAGAAGATTATGCAAAAGCTGCGCTTCTAAGACTGGAAATGAAGTGGTAGTTTAAGAAGGGTAGTTGGTAGGGTGGGAAGGTTATTGCTCCGTATAATATGGCACTGCAAGCGGCGTGAGGAATTGAATATTTCCTTTCTCAAGGAAAGGTTCGTGCAGCTTTGCAGGTACGAGGGCGTCTGGAGGCCCGCGATAAATTTCCCCCGAACTCAGCCGCCGCAACAGTACGTAGGAGGCGTTTTTTTTTTTTCGTCCCAGCAATTTCTTCTCACCTGCAGCCTGCGTCCTGAGCAGGCTGAGCATGGTGGCCGCTTTCTTTCGTGGCTGCATTGTGTCTAGTTGCGCCAGTAGGCCCGGAAGAATCATTTCCTGCGACAAAAAAAAAAGGAAATGTGTTTTGAGGAAGACAAGACCATTTATCGAAACGCTGGCTCCAGCGACAGCCGGTGTTCAAGGATTTTTCATATTTATACTTACTCATTCTTGCTACGTACACTATTGCACTTGTTGCACATAGGTACAATAACTAAATGCAACGCCTATGCACGGTTATTCCGTTTATTTTGCGGAACTTGAAACGTTCAAGTGCTCCGTTACGACATTACGCCTTAGTACTGTACGCATTCTCATACGAGCTTATACAGGTTACGAACTAAATCTGGTCACGGTGTTTAAAGCAGCCGATGCGGTTTCGGGCAGCAGCTCCAGATTTGTTATAAGCTCACGTGCGCTTTTTCTAGCAAAGTCCTAACATACCTTGTAGTTTTTAGAAGCTGATATACTATACCAGTTTTCAAACTCTGTGCCTTTCTAACTTGATCGTTACGTTGTTAAAGTTGGTTTAACTTGAAAAAGAGAAAGATCAAGGCACCACAAACGCCGACTAACAGTTAGTTGGCGTTTGTGGTGTCTTGACTTCTCTTTATGTCCGTGTTTGCACGCCCTAGTCTTTTTAACATGAATTGCTACCAACTAGCCGAGGTCTTTGTTATTCTAAGCAAGAATTTAACGGTTTCTCAACAATCCGTTAGGCTTACCTTTAGGTTTTCCAGCAAAGCCATGGCGGCACGGGCAGTTGTAAGGAACGCCTGTGGAAGATAAAACAATAAGTCAAACAAATGTAAAAGATCAGTTCTCACGACAGAGCTACGGCAGTACTGCGTGTTTCTTCATGTTCGATTTTATCGATGACCTCTACAGACGGTCACTGCAGGCTGTCGCGGTATGCTCACCAGTAAGTCTCGTATGACGCCCGGCCATCGCGTTCTCTGGCCCGCCTCCTCAGTCGACCAACGTCGGTCGAGTTCCTAGGGAAAGAGTCCGTTCATGTGAGATACCGAAACATTAACGTGAAAGAACTAAAGAACGGCGTTACGCAAAAAAAAAAAAGACTCCGGAGCCCTATCGGGAAATTGAGGCAAGCGAAGCTCGCCGTGTGCGTGCATGACCTACTGATTTTCTTTCTTTCTTTCTTTCTTTCTTTCTTTCTTTCTTTCTTTCTTTCTTTCTTTCTTTCTTTCTTTCTTTCTTTCTTTCTTTCTTTCTTTCTTTCTTTCTTTCTTTCTTTCTTTCTTTCTTTCTCATTGCGCGATGTTCCCTCCTAACGTAAGCGTTTGCAGGTAGCGGCCGTCACCGGAACGATGTTTTCGGGCTGAATCAGCGTGGCGTCTTTCATGTTATTTCCAGCGTTTAGAACGGCCCAACCAAAGGACCATTGCGCGATCATGGAAACGCGGGTTAGGAATGCAATTTTCTCGAAGTCGGGATTTTCCTGATATCGACTTTACACGTTGTCCAGCAATCGCTTTTAGTCCAACACGAAATGTTTCAATGAAGCGTCCATAGCAAGTGTTGTGCTTTTTTTTCATCGTGGATAGAACGCATTCGTATGCTTCAGTTCAGTTCACATTGAGCGAGCATGGGCGCGTGGCCTTGTGTTTACAGGCTTCTTAAAATTGCTTTATCTGAAGGAAGCTTTCTACTTGACGAAGCCATTCAGGTACATCTTTTTGGGCCTTTTGCGTCTCCACACATGAACATATACATTCAAAGAAGTACTGTCGAACCGGATGTGCAGTAATATCAGCATGGCGCACCGCCATTCTAGACTGCCCTATAATGTGCAGGCCGAGTACCGTAACTATAGATCGAACGGTACCCCTTCCTTATTTTCAACTGGGAGAAATCTGATGCCGTAGGCGTCAAGAGGCAAATACTTTGTTAAAGTCCGCTGCATAACGCCCCCCCCCCCCCAAAAAAAAAAAAACCGCATCCCAGCGGTCAAGGAAAACATGTTCGATTATCTCCGCCTTCCTGCAGAGAAAACAATGGTCTATGCTTGTGCAGCTTTTCTTTTTTTTTTGCATTCTTTATTTGGTAAATATTTGTTTATCAATGCTGTATATATGTACATAGGCAATAAAAAAAAAAGGATGCGTGGCCCGTTGGTCAAGGCATTCGCTTTCGGACGGGGTGTTCCGGGTTCAAGCACCAGCCCCGGAAAGAAAATTTATTTCGTCTTATTTATTATTTCTTTGGTGCGCGCCAGCTGTGGGTGAGGAAGGTCCTTGGGTGAGCGCGTCGCGTGTTTTTTCCGCGGCGTTGGGTTTTTTGGGACACCACCATCACAAGCTTCACATGTTGAGTTGAGTTGAGTTGAGTTTATTTACCACGTACAGTTGTACAGTAAGTGGCAGTCAGTCAACACAAGCTTCGTTTGAAAAAAATCACCGCCCAAGCACTCCGTAGAGTTGGTTAACCTGCGGAGAATCGTGCGGCCCCGGTGTTTATCACGAGCTGGAATTGCCATCAGCACGTCGACGATGAAGATCCCACTTTCATCCAACTCGTCTTGGTCCCAGCGCACGAAGGCAACCCGGGCAACGAAGCCGCCCACGACAAGCTCGAGGACTCATACGCCGAGTGGTGGACCAGACTTCGGACCACGACGAGGAAGCGGACGAGCCACTCCTCACCTTTCTCGACATCACGCAGCACTACAAGCTAACAAGGCAAACCAAACCAACGCCGCACTCGAAACTAAACAAAGCACATCAAATCACTTGGCGGCGGCTTCAAACCCACTCATTCCTTTCCCCATACATCTATCGACACATCTACCTATGCATCCCTCTTCACATGTATACTTGCACCCTTTGCAAGTCACAGACCACAATCCTGGACCACGTCATCTGGGGATGCAGCGAGGACCCTCCCCCACCAGACCCCCTAGGACAGTCACCGTCAAGTGAAGCCTGGGAGAGAACCCTCACGACCACAAGCCTGGACGCCCAGCTCCAGGTCATCAAACGCGCTGAAGAGGTGGCGTCCAGGCAAGACCTTACAGCCATATCTTCTTAGGAAAGCGACGGCTTTCCGAATAAAGTTGTTTACTACTACTCTCTAAAGTAGGGTTGGGCGAGTATTCGAAAATTTCGAATAACGAATCAAATAGCGTACTATTCAATTCGGTACTCGAAGTAGTAAGCGAAGGGAGCTAGGTAGCGCACGTACTACTGTTTGAGCAAGCGCTTTTGCGTTTGCTCGAACTTTCACGAGATTTTAGGGGCGAAGCTATAGAGACTGCTTTCGTGCGCTCACCTGCAGACTGCATGCCAGCTCCTCGTACAAAAGTCCAGCGTCCTGCAGCTTGGCGTTCACCAGGGCCAGAGTCGGCCCGATGTATCGCCTGTCCCAAATCTGCGAGTAGCCGTGAAAAAAAGTCTTGACCCCAGGTTCACGAAAAAATCTTGCATTTGAAGTTTTCGTAAAACAGAAAGCAACTTGGAAATTCAGAAGGCGACCTTAATCCTTCACTCTGATTTCTGGTAGTGGCACTCGCACGTCGGCGTTCGTGTGCCCTAGGGTCAACATTGTGTTTCGCGCACTGCCGAAGCGGATCTCAGAGGCCACGTGGAAAGAAGCGCGTGGTGGAGACCTGCGCCGCCCGGTGTCGAAGCGATCCCAGTTGCTCAGTCTTTCAATGAACTCAAATATTTAATTTTATTATTTATCCTGACACTTACTTGGCTCTTACCTTAAATAAAGCTATGCTCATATGTAACCAATATAGTTCAACCAGAACCACCTATTCTATTTTTAGAAGACTTTTCCTGAATATACGGAAAACCGGATGTAAGAGCTCGACCAGATGTTCTTGGAAGAGAAACAACAGTGTCACCATAGTCATGCGGGGCCCTGCCACAAGAAAAAAAAAGAATGGTGGCAGAAATTGACTTATCAATTTGCATTGCCACTTTTGATAGCATGAAAGCGACTCGGCGACACTTAGCCTGCGTTGTGTAAATGCAACGCGCTGTCTTGCATCGTTAAGGATATTCTTGAGGAAATCATGTTGTGAAAACGCGCGAAGCATATGAACGCGCGTGCGTGCACGGGGTACATTCTCGAAGGCATCCTATTCTGCCTGTCCCACCTGATTGCGTAGTGACTAGAGCGCATTACTTCCGTACTAGAGCCAGAGGGTTGAAATCCCATAGTCGGAACAGGTTAGCATTTTAGGGTGAAACCCTTACATGCCTCATCATAAGCGAAAAGTGACCGTCAGCTTCAACAAGAACTGTGCGAAACGTCACTTGATGAGAGGTTCCGGCTTGATGACTTCACAGTGTGACGTCATCAGGACGTCACACTAACAACGGACCAACACTATAAACAATATGTATACAATATGTCTGTATGTCAGCACTATGTGCAATATGTCACAGATCACCAAAACATGTGACATCACATAGCATGACGTCACATGATGACGTCATCACACAAAATGATCGCATGGTCAAAGGTAGGCCGATGCCGGAGGCAGTGCAAAACCAGGTGAAGTGCAGAAAGCTTGCAATGCCTCCGATCCTGAAGGCAGTGCAAAATCATGTTAGGTACAGAAAGCTTTCAGAACGCAATCAATAACTCGACTGAGACGAAAAAAAAGATGGATTTCGCCTTCGAGTCGTTTTAGGCGAATGCGTAAGGGACACTGTGAGTTTGTTTCTCCGTTGCCCACGTGTGCTGAGCTGATGTCGCCCGTGTGTACGTGTGTGTGCGCGATGTCACACCGGAAGCTGAACCCCCACCCATTCAGAAATTCTTCATGCGTTGGCAAAATGGAGAATCACTTTAACCAAACTAAGAACAAAACTTAAGGTGGTAAAGCGATTATCAATCTGTATTATACATAACGCAACACTCATCAACTGGAACAGCAGTCACTCACGTGGTAAGCTCGGCGAGAGACCATCTGTCGAAGAACCGCCTCTTCGAGCTCCATGACCCACGTGTCGCGCTCTTCCTCGCTCGGAGCTGCGCGGAGGAAAAATTGCGTTTCTAGCGCGAGGAATAGCCGCGCATAGCTCTAAATGGGAGTTTCGCATATTGCGGGCTGCGTGCCTTTATCTCAATTTTAGCTTAAGCCACAATGCTGCGCCCCGGCGCATTCCCTGCCTATAGTCGCTAATTGATTCTAACTCTATAGCGCCAGCCGTGAAGCGTCATCTGGCAGCAGCCGTTGACGTTCTGAAAGACCGTAGGGATATGCTATAGTTGGCAAAGTTGTGTGGCGTGTGATTCATAGCGAGGGCCTCGCCACGGGAGACTTAATGCCTTAGGTTAGCATACGAGGGTTTATTGGTCGGCTGCCGCCTCGTGCAAAGATCACGTGCCACGTGACGCCCTCTGGCAAAAAGAGTGTTCCACACTCGCCGCCTGGGCTACGAGCGGCGCTGGCTAACACTCCCAGCGATTACGTGCACAGAAATACCCAACGAAGTGGTCGGGGAAGCGCCTTCTGTCGTAGCCCAATTGGTAGAGCATCGGAAGCGTAATTCGAAGCTCGTGGGTTCAGAGCCCACCTACGGAAAGGGTGATTTTATGTCCATTTCAATTCGTTTCAATTTACGTCACACTTAGTACACTACAGGTAAAGACAACAATGAACGTCCTCTATATTGTCTGTTCGATTCATTTGGTTGTGCGATTCTATAGATATGTGGGAGGGGCATATGCTGTAGAGTTGGCGCTCGACTCTGTATACTTATCAAAAGGAAAATTTGTCATCTACGCGACAAAAGCCGAAGCTACAACGCGAACCCCGGAAAACGTGCATTTTCTAAGTTGAGGAAGACGTTTCTACGCTCTGGGTATAAAAGCTGGGACGAACGCCTTTATAGAGCGATAATCAGAAGGCTAGAAGATTGGAGAGCGATGGCTAATTAATCGACAACTCGAAGCCCTTAGGTTGAGAAGATTGAAAAATAGTTTTATGGAAGCCCGCGAGGTGAACGATGAATTATGAAAGGGAAAGTTTGTTTCCCATCCGTCTATAGCCCAAGTTGCACACACACACACGCACAACCATACGGATTCCTCAGACGTAATTGCGTAAATCTTCGTAGTCGAAGATAAAAAAAACGCGTTCGAAGGGCGTTGGTCTTGTGCGTGGTTCTCGATTGGTCGAGGGTATACCTTGGGAAACCCGTGCGGCTTTCCTTTGTAGCTTCGGCTAGTATCGATCAATGAGTATGCAAGAAGTGTGCCTTTGGACGGTTGTTCTCACTGGTTGTTCTGCTGTGTTCTGGGTGTCCGCGAAACGCAATAGTTAGTGTCGGCTGGAGCTTATCGCTCTTCCGTAGTAGAATGCCCTGTTCACTTGTTCTGAATACAACACACTGATTAGCAATGATTTGGTACTATTTTGTAAGCGTTGTCTAGGGGCTTTTGTTGTCACGGTCAACGAGGCTTGTGTACGTCAAATTTTGTATGGAATTGTGCTTTGTGTCTAGCCGCATGTATCTTTAGGTTTACCGTCGTAAACTGACACAGCGCGTAACTGGTTGCGTCGCAAGTACTCATGGCCGTTTATTCCAAAACCCCGAGGAGTGGTGTGTGCGCACTCACCCTGGAATCTGTACTCTCGTCCTTCAGAGACAATGGAGAAACCATTGGATTCTCTGGGATCTTTCGTCACTATGGCACCCTGCGCAAACATTAGAGATACATGCTACAGCCAGCGCGTCGTTCATATATTATGAATACATATCTTATGTAGCTTCTGCCATGCGAAAACTACAACTCTAACATTTAAAAGACTTCATTTTTTTCACTGCGCTCAGTAGGTACGAAATTTGTAATGTGTATTCATGTAACATCATGGCCTCTTGCAACATCGGTTAGTTGCGAACTCAAAGATGCTTCTATTATCCTAGCACCGTAACATCACGCTCTCAAGTGTAAATGAAGCTATCGACGACACTGCCTTCTTGAAGGGTCACATTATGAAAGCAGTGCACAGTGGTGTTAAACGTAGTGGTTAACCTTGACTATTGTGAAAGGGACATTAAAGTGAAACAATAGATTGGTTTAGATTGATAAATTGTACCCTGAGAACTTTGATGTTGGCGATTTCACCACCATAGGTTTATTAATAAAGGAGGAAATCGGGGTCAAGGTTTCATTTTTACAATTCGCGCCTCAATCGCCGCACGTGCCGTCACGGATTTCAATGTGTACTTTTCGTATTTTGGCGACATTGTCTCAACAAAATTTCGTGAAACGTGGCATGTTAAGTGTATAGCCCCCTCAGAGGACACTGTACTTCATTTTTACTAATTAGGAACTGCGTATGACCTAGTAGATGTCGTCAAAATCTATGACGTCACGACGTTTGGTGCGGGATTTTCAATGTGGCGTCGCCATCCGCATTTCCTTTTGGCGCGTTTTCTCGTTTACCAAGCGTGGTGATTTTGGAATTGTGAAAGAGTAATTTACTAGTACGAGAAAAATCGCTTTTCTCTTTAATGTCCCTTTAAAGCAAAAATTCGTTCAGTGGAACTGTTTATCGCTGTCCCTGACTCTGAACTTCTCAATGTCGGCTGCTTTTTTCCACCGCGTTTGGCTTGCGGTGAGGTTGTTGTATTGGGAGCCAGGGCGAGTAATATTTACCTTTAAAGATCTTGCTTCTTACTTTGCTTAGGTGGTAGGAATGCTCTTGGATTCATGCGGCTTTCATGTACCGTCAGAATATTAAATAGCGACTACACTTACCAGGAGACTGATGCCGCCGAATTTAGCTAGCAGGCCAAGTCGTTGCCGCCTCTGTTGATGTGACTGCAAAAGAGATCACATTTGCCATGTGCTTGCTGTTTCAACCATATGCAATGAACAGAATAAATTATCGTTAAAAATTTCAGGAAAGGGGGAGGGGCCTGGTGGTTGGAGTGGGATATTTAGCCTTACTTTTAGTTTCGTAATTTACGCTCGCGCCGTCACGTGGCCTCACTTCCACTTGTCGTGGCTGTCTTTTCACGAAGAACGTGCTCGTGGACTAAATAATTCAGGGGAATACAGGCTAATGAATTACCAAGTTACTACAGTTTTGCACTAAAGCACTCGATTACAAAAATTTCAACCGAAATGACGTACGATATGAGGTGGCGTTTTCACGGTGAGCAAACACCTCTTCCTCAGCTTGTCAGCCGTTCGTAGAACAAACTCATTATGCAAATGGTACTAAACGTAAGAGAAACAACTGAACAACCTAATGAAACTGCATTGGGCTTTCATTTTTTTCTACACACCACACTACCAATCCAACACCAACATCATTCGACCGCTTGTTTAGATAGAAATTGTACAGTCGTACCCGAGCTGAACGACGTCGCCAAGAAACAAGATTACACGAGAAAGATTCGAAACTGTGATCCCTCACTGCACCAACGTTCAAGCAGGTATTGAAACCTATCAGGGAACATATATGTAAAATGAGTTACAGGATGCAAGTAGATAAGAATTCGGCGTTCAGTATGACACCGAGGTGTACATTCACAATGATTTAATTACATTGACTCCTTTCCTGACTTCAAACCAAAACGGAGCGCATATTTAGACGCCTACCAAAGCTGGCATTAAAGGCCAGCGGAGCCCAGGGCTGAGGGCCCCGACATCGACACCAACTTCCTTTGAAAATAAAGTTTCGTGAATGAATGAATGAATGAATGAATGAATGAATGAATGAATCAGGTTCACCAATAGCTAAAGAAACAGCCTGCTCTTTGCGACGTAGTTGTGGTAAAGTGTTGCAGTTAGATCATTAACTTCAAAACAGAGTGCGCTAATCTCAGTGTCGAATAAGAATGTGGTATTGTAATGTTCCTATGTTGTTCTGTCGTGTTGTTGCTTCAGCTGTTAAAAATTGTACCGTGTTTTTTTTTTATTGCGATGGCAATTATATCGGTACTCTCGTCTGATTTTTGCCGTCGCAGTTGCCGTCGCCGTGATGCCCCGGATATGTATATGTATTAACGGTGAGCTATTTATATACACCATTTAACGCTGGCGGTATGCAGATCTCGGAGGTGCTTCCACGTGTGCGGTATCACCCGCGAGATTGCCCGCAGGGTGGGCTTTAAAGGAATGATAGGTTTTGCTTCTGTTCGAAAACTGCCCTTAAGACGCGCACTAAAGTGTGGCCCATTTCTGTACGGGAGAGTCTATTTGCACTTCAACAGCTCGGGGTCACATGACCCAAGTTGCAACGTCACATGTGACGTCATTGGTTAAAGCGATCGGCTTCAACTGGCTATGTCTTATTGTGACTTGTCAAGCGACTCTGAGGTCACGTGACGAAAAAAAAAGGAGGGCGCGTTAGAGAACATGGCGCGTCTTGTTGCTATCATGTACATAATCATGTACACTGTACTAACTGTACCATCATGGTTCGCGTGCACGAGTTCAAGTTATCTTGTGATCGTCATCCACGCTGCGTGCTCTGGCGGATTAAAGAGCCCGGCGAAGGAAGCCCGCGCAATCGAAGTCACTCCGCTGTGCCGCTCATGGACTTGTCATGTGTCGTTGCGTAGATATGAGAGTAACGAGTGCTGTCGAAGGGAGTGCCGAGTGTGTTGTGTCACAGGTTGTGTGTAGGGAGCCTACATGAACGGCCGGTCATGTAGGCTCCCAAGTTGTGTGGCGCCATGAACGCTAGGGCACGCGATAGCGCGCCGCAAGGAACAGGTATGCTTGCCGGCATCTGCTGCTACCGCTGTTAGCGCCATATGCTTTACATCGAAGGAATCTACTGAAATCTACAGGTGTACAGCCCGAAGTCCTCCCGATGGCCATTTGGTTGAACCTCGCGGCGTTACATAGATAGCCGCTTCTCATTTTCCAGTAGACTGTTAAATTTCATCTGCAACCTACAGAGGTCAAGTGGAAATTATAAGGGCTCGTTTTTCTTTGTTAGACACAATGTTAATGAGAACTGATCGTGTACTGTGAAATGATCGTGAACTGAGAACTATTAATGAGGTCAAGAAACTTGTCTATGACGCCGGAATGGCATGCTCCAGCACTCACTGGTAACTAGCGGACAGCCCACAAACCTTAGCGGCTTTTCATGCGAGAATTTGGGCTCTTTCAAACCAGTTGTAATCAGAAAACGGCAATAAAGTTGTTTCCATCCATCCATCAGAAAACGTCGTCAGTGTAGTCCGGAGCGCGCCTTTTCGGTGTTTTAGACAAATGTGCTGACCAGTGACCTGTACTGTACTACGTTACGTACCCGCACGGCAACACACCCGACTCGCCAGTGAGACGAGCACTCGCTTAGGTCATGCAGTGGATATGGCGCTCGGCTGGTGATCCGAAGGTCGCGGGACAGAAACCGCGGCGGTAGCATTTTCGATGGAGGCAAATGTGTTTGAGACCCATGTGCTGAGATTTAGGTGCACGGTAAAGAACCCCAGGTGGTGTAAATTACCGCAGCCCTCCACTACGGCGTCCCTCATAATCTTCTGCTCTTGGGGCTATAAACCCGACAAATATTACTCTTTGGTCGAGTTGCGACGCGGTATGGACAGGTGCAGAAGAATACAGGGTACCGTGGCGCAATGTAGCAAGCGAAAGGAAGAAGCAGAAGACCGTAAGTGAATTTAGCCCGGGGCTTTTTCTAGATGCTGCTGTTCTTAATCTGTCTTCACGTACCCACGCCAGTTGTGTTCGCCGCTTAAAGCCCAGGAGATGCGATCGTACGCTTGCTTCATCGCTTAGCGATGACGAATTATCAATATCTACTATAATCAAGCCGCCAACGAACTACGTAGCGTGGATGACGACCACAAGAATGTAAGATAACCTGAATTCGTGCACGCGAGCCATGATGACAACAAAACGCGCCTTCCCTTTTTTTTCATCACGTGACCTCAGAGTCGCTTGACAAGACGTACTCACAATAAGACATAGCCAGTTGAAGCCGACCGCTTTCACCAATGACGTCATATGTGACGTTCCAACTTGGGTCACGTGACCCCAAGCTGTTGAGGTGCAAATAGACTCTAGGCCCACATGCGATGTGGAATGCCGGGTAAACAATGCGTCGAACGCCATCGCCGCGGCAGGAGACGCGGAAGGGCCACTCCATGCGCCGCAGTGTTCAAGAAAGCTAAAATATCTAAGAGCGTTGGGTTGTAGCGCGCCGCTCAAACACGAATAACTGCGAGAGTTGTTCGCGCTCGTCTTGTGTATACCTGTGCATTCTTTTCGAGCGTCATTCGTTGTGTTTGAGCAGCGCAGCGCGCTGCAAGTGTCGAGCAAGTGCCGTTGTTAGTTCGTGGTCGTCCTGTGCGTGTTCTTTTCGTGAGTCGTTTGCGGTTGATGGGTGTGCTGCAAGTATCGAGCTGCTTGGTGTTATTCTTGTGACTTTGTAATTTGTTGCTATCACATTCGTTGCTGTGACTCTTTTACATGAAACTGTGACTCTTTGAACTGTGACTCTGAAACTGTGACTTTTTCAACTGTGACTCTTTTACATGAAAGAAATCTAAGACAAGGTCGAAGCCAATTGTTCGACTTCTCTCTCAGCGCAAGGGTTTTTTAAACGCACTTGGCTATGACCTCCGAGACAATGCGTGCACCTACAGAAAAGCTCTCAACAGGAGTGCACCTTGAACCGGTAGAGCATGCCGTTTCGGTCGTCGAGCACCACCCAGCATAAGTGCCAGCCGCTGATGCAGCTCGCCCAGACGCTGAGTGGCCCTTCCATGCCGCCGGGGCCGGCACTCACTGCCCGAAACTTTTGCGTTGGACCCCTCCACTCGGTTCTCTTTGCTGCAGCGGCGAGGATTTGCCGCCCGAGCCCTCCTTCGTGGGCCCTGAGCCCGACGAAAGGGCGCGGCGCGTTGGCGCAGCCACTGTTGCCGTCGTTGTTGCTGCTGTCAACCGAGAAACACATGCTTAAGATCCGCTACAGGACTGTTGTTTTTTTCTGGACATGGCTCATACCAATCTATGCCGACGACATTACCATATGGTGTACTGGAGGCAGCGATGGACGAATAGAGGTGGTGCTACAGGAAGCTATTGAAGTCACGGAAGACTACCTAAAACCGACTGGTCTTCGGTGCTCGTCGCGGAAATCGGAACTCCTGCTGTACAGGCCTAAGCGCAGGGGCCCCAAACCGAAAGGTTGGAAGCCAGTAGAGGACGTCAGCATCACTCTTAGAACAGGTAAAGGCTGCATCATCCCCAGGGTGGACTCCCTCCGGGTTCTGGGTATGACTATAGAATCGAACGGCTCCAATAACCTGACGGTAACAAGACTCGCCAGGAAAACGGACAATGCCATCAGACTTATAAGGAGGGTTGCCAACCGGCAACAGGGACTTGTGGAAGATAATCTCGTAAGGCTGGTGCACGCCTTTGTGATGTGCCACTTTACCTACGTTGCAGCCATGCACAACTGGCAGAGAGCGGAGCGTGACAAGCTCAACACGTTAATCAGGAAGGCCATCAAGAGAGCTCTCGGGCTCCCTATGTACACAAGCTCGGAGAGACTGTTTCGTCTCGGAATGCACAACACGCTGGAAGAAATTGCGGAGGCTCAGGAGAGGGCGCAATTCGCCAGGCTGTCCACCACGCGTTCCGGTAGGGACATTCTGCGAGAGTTGGGGACTCCAGCGACGGAAATTGAGTCTCGCTTCTGCAGCATTCCTCGTGAACAGCGAGGACGAATCACCGTTGTCCCCATCCCGCGGAACGTCCATCCCGAGCATAACGATGGTAGGAGACGGGCCAGGGCAAAGGCGCTTTTAGAAAGGGCTCACGATCAGGCCGGGGACTGTTGCTTCGTCGACGCGGCCCGGTATCCCGAGGGGAAGGCGTATGTGGCAGTGAGCATCAACTACGAGGGGATAATCACGAACTCGACAACGGTCCGGACGACAGCAGCCGAAATAGCGGAGCAAGCTGCGATTGCGTTAGCCTTGCTGGACAACAAGAGGTCCACGATTTACAGCGACTCGAGATCAGCGATTAGAGCATTTGCCAAGGGCACCATCTCGGAACCGGCCTTGCGGATCCTCCGGGACAAGAACATCGAGCCACACACACTCGTCTGGTTCCCAGCTCACATGGGACAGATCAAGGGAGCCCCGCCAAATCTCAATGAGTCGGCCCACATAGCTGCGCGAGGACTAGTAGACCGCGTAGCTACCGGAGGGCGCGCTGAGGTTTTGGAGAATCGGGACCCGCCCACCTCGTATAACGAAATTACCAAACATTTTTACCTGGGGCGGAGACAGTACCCTCCACCACACAGAAAATTAAGCAGACCACAGGCTCTGATACTCAGGCTACTTCAAGTCGGGGCGCACCCTAACCCCGCGCTATTGCACAAGATCTATCCTGAAATACAGCCAACTAATGCATGTTCATTATGCGCAGATATCGCTAATCTCGAACATATGCTCTGGCGGTGCCCCGCGTTACACGGCGGCGAAGTCATCACGCCGTCAAAATGGGAAGAAGCTATTACAAGCTCCGGACTCGAAGCACAACTATGGGCAGTCCAACGGGCCCGCGACGCAGCAGAGAGACTTGGTCTTTCTGTTCCGACGTGGGAGCGGCCCGCAACGTGCTAGGGCGCGTTCCGAGGGATCGAAATAAAGTTTATTCATCCATCCATCCATGGCTCATACCAAATGCAGGGGATTGACCGAGTAGTGGGCGAATTTATCCAATATTTGCTATAGTTTATCATTCACAGAAACTATAGTTCATTAATACATTGATTTTAAGTAGCAGTTGGGTGATTCCACGTAAGATCGAACAAACGATGGCTGGTCGACCTCTTAAATTTATTTCAAAATTTTATATATTATTGCCTGATGAGTGGAAAGAAGAGGTCCGCAATTGGTTTTGCCGCCGAAAATTTTTTCGAAGCACAGGAAATCAATAATGCCGAAGAGGTGGAGTGGAGCGCTCATCCACACTGCTGTTTTGGCCAACTTTCGTTATGAATGCCACAAAATATATTGAAGTTAGGTAGCTGAAATTTCTTTAACTAAATATATGCATGTTTTTGCTTCTTCTCAGGTATTTTTTGTTTTTATGTGTAGTGTACATGTTTTTATAAAAAAACCTCAATATTGGCTCAGGAAACGTTATTTTCTTTACTTTGAAGGTCTTTACCTCAAAAAAGCCTTGTAGCAGAGCGACAAAAATTCCGCATTACGTTTTTCGCATGCTTATCTACCAAACTGCCGAATCTTATATTTATATAACTTTTCAGCAAAGAGATATGATCGGGCTAAGTTCAAGAAAACACCGAATGGAAAATTCTGACAATTAAAAAAAAGCCCATTTTTTATATTTCCTAAACTTTGTCCACCTATTCTCCTCCACATCAGCTTTCACAATAATTGAAAACATGTTGCATAATGTCGTTGCACTAATAGTTACGTCCCCTCCAATGAGACCCTTAGGCAAGGATTGGCAATTCCGACTTGCCCAGCAAGTGTATAAAATGCAGGCAGGGTTGAATTTCTTTTTATTAAAAGGCCAGCAGTACCGGAAAAAGTGTCGCCGGCACTGAAGACGTTAATTCTGAAATTATTTGGTCACTGCAGCGGCCACGAGCCATTTTAATAACATTTTAACTCAACTTTTTAATAACTCAAGGAAAGCACACAATGAATGTAAATCTAACGAGAAAATTAAGGAAATCCTGGACAGGGGAGGGAAAATTTCTTTGTCTGAATCCGAAAGTCGAGCCTGCTGGTAGTGAAGATCACAAGACTTCGTGACGATGATGATGATCGTGGTGTGTTTACACTTTACAACGAATCAGCGTGGCTTAGGCGTTAGCCGGTTAGATCGCAGATATCGACATCATCGTGACGACCGAATTTGGCGTTATCAGACACACGATCCGTCATGTCGCAGTTGATGACGTAACGTGGATTTCGCAGGCATCTGCTTCTGTACGCGAATTCTGCAGACACGATGCGTCAGAATTGTTGTTTCTCTTTCCGAAAAGCAATGGAGCATACCCGCGACAAGACACAAAATTGTTCTTAGCAAAAGCAATAAATAATGAGAAAACGGATGCTCCCTTTTTCGCAGGAATCGGTCATAACACGAACGTGAAACGTGTCTTCGTAGAAGTACGGTCGCAACTTGCTGGAGGTTAAGTACAAGGGCATAAATTTGCTCAGTATCAATTGAAAACAAGGAAATAAAAATGGCGGCAGATCCAACGCGCCCTCTACATCTTTGTCAATTATCCAATGCAGTGGGTGGTCCAAGCCAGAGGTTTCCTGGAATGAGGGACCCTTCCACGTTCACTAAACCGCCTTTCTTCAATAAACGTTTTCTCTCTCTCTCCTAAGCGCACGGCGAGACGTATCTCACGCGGCTTTTTTGCACAAAATGTTTTTCAGCGGATATGATGTCTATCATATTTTCGTGTTTCCGTGACACCATTTCCGTGACGTAAATGACGTCGCCGTGCTCTCGGCGGAGCGCGGTATTAAGCGCTTTCGTAATAAAATAAAAATGAAAACAAGAAGAAAAACAGCCACAAATATGAGCATCATAATCAATGTAATGCATAAAAATAAAAATAAGGAAGCTTTGCAAAAAGAATTCTGAATGCAAACATTCCTCTCGCGTGCCTATACAATATATTCGTATAGACATGTATATGCGAGCTTGGCCTAGGCAGCTTGCGTTGTGGCTGGTGTTGGGACGACTTTGTATTCTTTCCTTTAAAATGAAACATCGCTATTGTTGCCGGTAGTGAAAGTTTCTCATGCAAAAGCAATTAAGAGGTGAGATAAAAGCGGACTCCTCGTCGCGTGTACTAGTGCAGGATATTTTAAAACTGGTTTTGCTTTTTTGTAAGATTAACATTTAACCTCTACCCACAATATGAGCATAAATCCACCGACACAATTCACTTGGCCTTACGGAGCTGTTCTTTTTTTTTGCCACGAACGGAAAGCACGTTTTGAGGACAATGTTAGAGCTTGCAAGAAGCTGACCTTTTCTCACGGCTACAGCAATTTATAGTTTATGTGTCATTCTTTTTCCCGTTTTTCGTTCTTTTTAACAGCTAAACAAACGTTTCTTTCTCTTCTTTCACAGACAATGACGCCCATTCACTATGTCAAATTAGCCAGAGTATGCGGAGGTGTCAGAAAGTGACAATAAATATCGTAATGTGCAAAGCAGAGAAAGCTAAATTACAGGAAATGCGTTAATCAAGATTAAACATATGCAAAACAAACAGGAACCTTGGCTCAAAGAGAACTGCTTTGAAAAAATTAGAAAGCTAGTCAAGGATAAGGTAGATATTGCCATTAAAGTTATCCATAGCATTCGCTAAAGATGTTCTGGCTCTTACCATTAAACTCCTCCCTTAATTTGGCCGCAGAGCCATTGGTGATTAAAATTGATTCGTTTTTCAATGTAGAGAAGTTGTAACGGAAACCTTTTTCGCATTATGGAATTTAATTTAACCGCTAAATTGGGGAAATTACTAGGATTAACTATACATATACATAGCCTTACAGCTCATAGGCGCTTTAGCTGTGCAGGATGATACTGGGCATGATGGGTAATCACTACGGAAAATTTATCATCATCATTGAGCATGAGTTATTCGATGAAGCCAGTGCTCATGCATTTCACATGTGACCATTGCTATTTTTAGAACTTATCAGTTTCCTTGGCCAATTCTCGCGGTGGGTGTGAGCCATTGACGTGAAATGTCGTCGTCACCATCATCATTATGACTAACATCAGTCGCTGTCCCGAGTAAAATCAAAAATGAAAAAGCAGCTAGGAAATCCTAGCTTCCTCATGGATATCATTATGCTTGTCACCGAAGACACTTAAGGCGCTACACGTTTTCCAAATGTTGCCCTATGACATTTTTTTCGATACAAAATTATAGTGGATGTCAACCAAGACATATAAAGCGGGTATTTGCAACAACAAAACGAAGACGAAGTTACGGGGTGCGTACTTTTAGGACAGCATTATGAGACGAAACCCGCGGCCTATACCCGTGTACCTTCCAACACGTGGCCGCCAGAACAGTGCAAGACCACCTGCTCGCCCCGTCGCCACTGTTGTGCTCAACCCTAGCACGGGTCGCTTCGAGTTCAATTCGATATCGGCGTTTCCCCCTGGCGCCGCCTTCAGCACAGCGCCACTGTCACGCCGTTCTCCCAGTCCGACACCGTCGAGAGCATCGCCGTCTCCCGCACACCGAACGACCAGCGCAGCGGGACCCAGAAAATCTGCCAGGACCTCCGCGTCAAAGCGACGCGCCGCCTCATCTCCTGTGTCAGGTGTCGGAACTTCCAGAGCGGTGCAACAGACTGCAGGTAGAACTTCGCGCAGATCTTCGCCTGCTTCTAAGCCCGTAGTCGCGACTTCTAGATCATCTGCGGTCAAGGTAGCGTACAGACCGACGCCAAAGGTACCTGTCGCCGCAGTCGAAAACATAGGTGAACCCTTTGCAGCCGAAGCGTCGATTCACGATTTCGCCGCGATCGCACCGAGCACCACAGTGTCCCGGCGCCAAATGTTGGCGAAACCAGTGAACACTATTCGCCAGGGAAGTCAAGAATACCCAGTGTCGGCGGCCTGCGCTCTGTTTACCTGTTGCTCCCTGGCTGTAGTCGCAGCGCTCGTGCTAGGTCTTTACTTGTTTTCTCAGAGCAGAGATGGTCAAGTGATGGTGACTAAGGCATTGAGATTCTTGAGCATCGTCACAAAGAGCACGAGGGCGCCGTCGACCGCCACCACTAGAAGCGTTGGCGTGAGGGTAAAGGTGGACGTTCTTTCTCACATTACGGATAAACCGAGCGTGGACATAAGTACAACTAGTGCACATCCAACTGTAAAGACCGTGCCTCCGTGCAGACGAATTTTGTGCGCGTACCAGACTTCGAGGTGGACACTTAGCTCGGATGAACATCCGTGCGATGACTTTTACTCTTTCGTCTGCGGCAACTGGTCCCAAACCGGACAGAACGAGACCTCTTCGTTTGGAACGGACCAACACAAAGAGACGGAAGTGTTGCTTCACACTCTTCTCGAGGAAAGAAGAGCCGAGGTACCGAAAGACGACGCAGTAGTCGCACTGTATGATACCTGTCTCGAACGTACGTCTTACGCGGACTCCAAGTTGTTTGTCAGTTCCCTGCTTCAGAGGTTGGGACTCAGCAAGTGGCCTTACAAGGACAACGTGATGAGTAAGAACGAAATGTGGAGTATTCATGCTCGCATATTCAGGGCGCTCGGCATTTCACCCCTGGTATCCGTCTCGCACGTTCCGGATCCGAAGAACGTCTCTAAGTCCGCGATAAGCCTGGACATTCCACCGCTCTATGCTAAGACGGACGGCGACGTTCGCTTGCCTACCTGGTATCTTCCTTCGCTGTATCGCGCGACGAGCATGTTTGACTCGGACTTCTACGAGGACGTCTCCCAAAGAGTGCTACAGTTCGTCGGGAAGTTGGCTCAACTTCGCGCCAAGTTCAAGGAGAGACCCCGCTTTACAACCCTGAGCTCGGAGCCGTTCTATGCGGCACTCGTCAGGTACACGCTGGAAGGCGTGGTCTCTCTTAAATCCGACGCCTCGTTGCAGCTTTACAATGGGGCTTTCTTCAAGGCCCTCAAGTCGCTCATAAGCCGAACAAAGAGCTCGAGCGTGTACAATTACCTCGGCTTTTGCGTGCTTGTTCACGTGTCCCCTCTACTGTCCAATGAGTTCGAGACCATGTCTCACGCTCAGATGGCTTGGATGTCCCAGCGTTGGCAGTCGTCGTGGGCACTCTGGCAGCGGTGTATTTGGTTCATCGACGATATGAACCCTAATCTCCTCCTGGGCGTCTTCGCGAAGTACGCCAAGACTCACATGCGCTTGGTCAACGTAAGTTCCGTGACCGAGAGGCTTCGGAGAGTGTTTCGCGCACGAATGCCCGACCTGCAATGGTGCGCCGGCGAGCGTGCGAAGAGTTGCCTCAGCTTCATCAACGGCACGTCAATTAAGGTCGTCGACTTCAACGCCACGCGAACGACACTTCCCGACGCCGGCAACATGACGACCGGGTTCTTTCTCGAAGAGTACGTCGCCTTCAAACGGCGCAGGGTGGAGACGTCGCTGTCTAAACCAAAAGCGGGCTGGAGATCTGTATTTTCTCTGTTCGCCTCTACGCCTGGATTCGACGTGGAGACGCGTACGCTATACTTGCCATCGGTCCCGTTCCTCGATTTGTTTCATGACACAGACCTCGACTTACTGGTCAGGTACCCTTACACCGCGCACGACGTGTATAGATTGCTCTTGAAGCAACTGGTGCAGCACGTTTTCAGCTCCGTCGCTCAGACGCCCGGCACGCCGCAGAGTTGCGATCGTTACAAGCTCGCGGAACCGGACAGCTTCGGATCGGTCGAAGAACTGCTTCTCGACGTCACAGCCTGGGAACTGGCCTTCCGCCACTTCTCCGGCACCAAGTGGGAGGGCTACGTGTTTCCCGGGAATCACAGCACGGAGAGAAGCTTCTTCATTTTCGCTGCTATGGGCAAATGTCACAACGCCATTCCAGTGGCGCCGTCCACTCAGCTGGCAATACGCAGCGGGAAGGAAGAAATGCGCGCCATCAACGAAGCCTTCGCTAACACGCGGGTATTCGGGAACCTATGGGGATGCAACAACCGCACGGTCATGAATCCCGAGGCAAAGTGCAACCTATGGAAGTCGTGACGGCTTTACATGGTAACGTACGATGCAGGGCCGATCGAGTGTTCGTGGCGAAGCCTCCCTGCTTCGGAAGCCACGTGCGAGCTGAATGACAGAGGCGATTGCATTGTAAGCTAGCCTCTGCGATTCGCGGCCGCGAAGGAAGCCGCGGAAGTCTTTGGGGAAAGCGAAATACGAATGAAGCTGAGGCTCTCCGTTCGTATGGCTCAAGTCCACTGTCCAATAGCAAGTGCTGTTAGCCGAGCGAAAATGGTGGATGCAGGTCGACCGTCTCGGTCTCCGATACTGGTGAAATAACATCGTCGCCATGGGAACAGGTGTTGCTGATCTTCCTGTTCAGTCCAACAAGTTGTGTTGAACAGGAAGTTCGAAAGGAAGAAAGCGAGAAATAAATACGCTTTGACCATGTGTCTCTGTGTATTTAAAAAGTAACATGTCAGTTTTTGTCATTACTTCGGTACGACTGCGCAAAAAAAATAGACACGGACAACAGAGAAGAAAACACACCCAGAGCAAACTTTCAACTAAATTTATTGTTTATTGTCATAAATTGTTGTCCTAGACTTATTGTTCATCTAAATATGTTGTCCGCGTCTTTTTTTGTTGCGCAGCCGTACTAAAGTAATGAATTACCAACTTGCTCAAAATGCTTCTCTCATTAACTTTTATCAGGTTCTGCGTAATTGTAATGGCAAGTTCGGCGTTGGAGATTTAATATTTGTATTCCTACACGTGGCTCGTAACGTTCGAGTACTGTTGCAATATATTTTATTGGGAAGTATAATTCTCTGTGCATCTTATGTAGATCAATCTCACTCTCTACTTATCAGATGTGGCTTTGCAAACCCGTTTGCTTACACAGCGACGCTATATTATAGCTCTCACGCCTAGTGCGTGAAACGCAGTAGAGTGCAGAGCCTCGAAAAGGTCATTGTTGCCTGCTGCTAGTTTGGCGTCTTCGTATATTAAACCGTGCGAATGTAAGAACACGGAAAGCTCATTTATCAACACTTTCTAGGAGTAACTATTGCGGTATTTTGTTACATGTAAAGCAAGTTTGGTCTGATTTTATCAGTGATAAATATTGATAAAAATAAATGCAGAACTCCAACTCGCACATAAACCGGTAGAGAGGAACCTATATTAACTCATATGCCAAAGTTAGTATCTAGCGAAATGTCCCCTTACACCCAGTGTGATTTGTTATGACGAGAAAGTTCCCCCTCGAACCTAGTACGCCATATGTAGTACTTCAATGAGTAATGCAATGCGCTCGCGGTATGACGTGATACTCAGGTTGCTTAAGATACACGTTCACAACTGTATGCTTGTCACCCCACAGACTGTGGCTCGCACACAAGGCGTGTTGACGTATTCGAAGTGCGTCATGCGAGCTTGGTGGGAGCAGCAGCTGCTGGTATGCATATGGTATGGTACTTGCGACATTTATGGGACGAATAAGTCAGCGCTACACACTGCTTGTGCAAAGCGTACACCTGCCTGTATCGCTTAAAAGGCCAGCGAGAAACGTAACGTCATTTTCGAACTTTTGCGACCTTTTTTCCCGGCGCATCGCATAGCTTAGATTGTGCGAAATCCATTAGAGCGCCCGCAGTGGGCGCGACGGCATTGTTACGCTTCCGATTCTAAATGTTCGAAAAAACATCTGCCCGTGACAGTTCAACCGACTCTTGCGGTGTGGCGAACGCGGCATGCAGGGCGCGGTGGCCACAGGTATGAAGCGTCGGTGCAACACCACGTGTCGCGCCTCTTACACCGAGAATAACAAACGTGCCGTGTTCCGTGTGTTTACAGGCGTCTTTTAGTTCGGTACGTCGGGTTTCAATTGACCAACCCGACGTATTTCCCATACGCGCATGGTTCACGTTGTTAATACCGCCGGAGGCGCTTGTCAGTGCCACGTGCCATGTGTGACGTCTCGCTCGCTCGCTCGCTTGATCGAGGATGAAACGGCTTTCGCTTGCTGTCACGTGGCAGGTTCATGAAATGTCGAAGTAACGTGGAGCCCCCGACGCGTGGGTAATTCCTTTCTGAATCTCGATAGCAGTGGCTTGTTTGCCTTATGCCGGCTTATTCTATATGACAATAATAATTCGATTCCTCGTAGTCTTTCAGGAACAACAACGAAGCCATCGTAGCCAGCCGGTAATTTGAAGTTATTGCCTGCGCGTCAGCGTACGTTCGCGTTTGCCTTTTCTGCGAAGCACGATCTGCGTGGGACTATGATGACCGTGGTTTCTCTGGCTTCGCAATCAACAGTTTACGCAACTCCCACGCGGCATTTTGACCACATTGTTGAAGACCAGCACATTGATCGCCAGCCTTCGTATCAACGTGTGCGCGAGCTCCTGGCGTTCTATATGTAGCTAATGCGGATACTAGATACGCCGAAGAGTCGCACCAGTTTATCGGAATATGAATTATCTGTGGGAAATTATGCCATGTAAGCGTAGGGCGCAGAAACCCTGTGGTAGCGGTGACGCGGTATGCATGTAATTTATGCTACTTAACCTAATGATTTGGTGACGGTACGCATTCGTCAAAAGGCAAAGAAAGCAGCTAAACATCAATCAGGTTTGAACTGTCTTGTTATTTCGTTAAACCTTGCATGCTCGCGTTGATTACTAATATAGCCATATTAGTGGGGGTATACCATGCACTCCCCTTTCCACCTGGTTTTCGTGCATGAGTCGAATTGATTATTTCGCTATCAACAGACCGAATAACCGAAACTACAAACGTGTTATGACAACAAATAACATGTAGACGACTTCGTCTGAAACTTACAGTAATGATTTCTGCTTATTATATTTGGAAGGCTTAAACGTTGCGTGGTATTCCAGTGAGCCACACCTATCTTACTGTAAATTTACCACTCTTTGTTTTCTGCACACCTCTAACTCTTGTACCTGCTAATAATCGCAGTTGGCGCTGCGCCTTTTTCATATTGGTTAAAGTTTGGATTGATAATTTTTCTCCGATGTTATCAACAATGATCGAAGAAAGAATGCATAAGTCAAGGTGCCACTGATTCCTTCAGATAAACATGGCTCTTTGAAGACCAGTCCACGATGTCATTAAATAATATGTCTATCTACTGAAGGTTTCCTTTTTTTTTGCTAAAAAATTTCGTCTTGTCATCCCAGATGTTCGGTTACGAGTATGTCCTGTCTGGTATAGGTTCCATTTAACAACACGGAAACACAAGCGAAATAACACCCCGAAGAACTGGTTCCCGCTTGTGCTCGTGTGTTTCAGCGCGACGCAACAGGCCACACCTTTTTATTCTTCTTCTTTTTCTTTTTTCTTTTCTTTATCGACCGGCTGTTCCAGTGCATTGCGCTCCTGCTGGAGCTTATTTATGGCCAGTGCCGTCGCAGGCTATGGTGCATGATTCCCAGTTTATTTTCTTTCGCATCTCCTGTCAGACATCATTTATACGACAATCAGCAGCCATGATCGAGGAACCGAGCCAGGTCGAATTACTGCCCCGTTCATCTATGAGGAAATGAATTTGCTACTTCATATAAAATGAAGTTGCAAACCAGCAAACTCTGTATGTTCTTACAAATAAACAGCACTTTTAAAATGTATGTTAAGTGTATGCGTTTGAATCTCTTTTATCTTGTGTGTGTGTGTGTGTGTGTGTGCGCGCGCACGCGCCGGTGAATATTTGCCATCGCAGTTCCATCAACAAGTTTGCCGGTAATACGGATAAAGTGTGTCGTTTCGTCACTTTTCGTAAACAGCATCGCTGTTTAGCGGTTAGTTATGAATGAGAGAAAAAAAGACGGCCTTTGGTTATTTTTGTCAACGGTTAAAACATTTATTTATTCCCGCCAATTATGCACCTTTCACTGCTGTAATATTTAAATAATTCATGAATGTATTGATTATAGTTGAACGTGACGGTAAAGTATTCTGCTGTCGAGCAACAATTTAAAAAAAAAGGAGCTTAAAGGGACACTAAAGGCAAATATTAAGTCGACGTTGATTGTTGAAGTAGCGGTCCAGAAACCTCGTAGTGCTGCTTTTATGCCAAGGAAGTGCTTATTTTGAAATAAAATCACGTTTTAGTAGTCCGCATCGCGTTAGCGCACTTCAAATCACCCGCCTGAAATCCGACTTTCATACGTCACTGCTGCCGTGCCCAACGTTGCCCGCCTTTACTGCGCTGCCGCCGACAGTAGTAGCAGCAGAGCGAAAATAGCGGGACCCACAGCAGCAACAACGGCCGTCGAAGCCATCGAAGCTTGCCGCAATCGCCGCAATGGATGTGGACGGAGAACTTGACGAGATATTGGCTCGCGACGCTGGGCTCCAATTCAGCGACTTGAGCCCCGATGAACGCGGTATGCTGCTTAGGGCTCGTAGTGCCGGCGTCGTTGCATGCGGCATTTTGTCGAACTTTCTGTCAGAGCGATTTTCACGAGCGCGCAAAACACACGCGGCAGTACGCGATCCCGAAACTACCACTGAGACGCGACCGCGTGAGCGAAGCAGGGCGCCGGGCGAAGCGCAGTTCGGCGAAAACGGAACCTTTTAACCACGCGCGCCGTTCCCCATGGCAACGCCACAGAGGTTCTTTTTTCCATGAATCAAACGGAAACGAACAAACAGCATTTTGTTACGTCTTTTGATGCACGGAGGGTTCTTTTTTTATTGCTGCTAGTTTGATTACTAGTGATTTATTGTAGGCAGACTCTCATACGTCATCGGGATCACTTCGAAAATGTCCCACTCGTGGCGCTCATCATGTGATACATTTAGCTTATGTCATCTTCGACAAATCGCACCGGTGCGCACCGGGGCACCCAGGCGCTACGACGATTGGACGAAACGGCGCACCAGGGTGCCCCGGTGCGCACCAGTGCGATTTGTCGAAGATGCCATTAATTTCTCGGTAAGTAGGGCATTGCTGTTGATAATATTGCCGTTTTAGAAGTTGTCATACATTGAGCTTTCACTCTGACATAAATTGTTATTTGCCTTTAGTGTCCCTTTAATCTCTTTTTTTCGCCGTTCTAAATAATACCTCACCTTGTAAATTACCTTGTTTGTGCATGTGCAATTTTCCGGGCGGTAAAGGAAGAAGATTTCGGGGAACGTGCTCACGCGCCGTCGTCTCGAGAAGTGAAGGACGTTCTGCCGTGAATCCCCCAGAGTGGGTGTGAGCCATGCATCAAGGAAATCATCATCATCATCATCCAGTAGCGATGGACGCAGAGGTCGAGAGTTTTCAATTATCAAGCAGCTTGGCGTAAGTGACGATCAACGCGAACGATTGCGTATTTACAAACAAGGGCTATTCAACCGAACTGGTGTTTGGTTTTTACTAGCTGTTGTGAGAGTTGTCACCTTTCTCTTCTCGAGGCATAGCGACATAACGTGGAATGTGCCTAAAATCGCGCAGATGGGTATCTAGAGATCCCGCGTCGTAACGTGCGATCTCTTTCCTTTGTAAAACAGGAGCCTTGATCGAGATGTGTCGCAAAGCGATGATGGAAGCCCTAGGAGCATCCCCAAGTGGTAAGTCTTTTTCTGTCTTTGAAATCATTCCGCGTGCAAATCATACGTCCAGTCGTTTTATATATACCCCTATTTCTCTGTTGCAGGACACTTTGTGCGGGCGATAGGGCTTCACAACGTGTTGCAATACATTCATTACCATCGTAGCGCCACGCACGCCGCTAGTTGCGTGGCCATGATGAAACACTTAATGCTTGCTCATACTCACCTGCAGATGACTGTGGAGTAAACGTTGTGGGCCTAGATTTGTGGTCTCATTAAGAAAACGATAAGCGGAAGGAACGAGAAATGAATGGGGAGCCAAAGTGCGCGCTTAATTTCATTTTGAGGAAACAGGCACATATCATAACTCCCAGTATGTGCAGTTCTGAAGAGAACAACAAAAAGAAAGGGAAAAGAAACTCAACCCGAAGCACCATCGCACAGCCGCGTTTTTCTTTCTTCTGGTGGATTAAATATGTCTTAATGCTGAATCTGAAAAGGAAGAGTATTGGTGTTTTTTTCGCATATTCAAATGAAAGTGCAAGATTAACGAAAGACGTTGCGTAAGCCGATATTAACGAAGCTTTGTCTCAAACGCAGGGTGCTGTACGTGCCCATGGTGGCCTCTGCAGTGTTTCTCTTCGTTTTCATCGCGACCAAGCGCGCTGCTGGCTTCCACGATGGCACCCCGGTGGGCGGCGCCGCCCACCGTAGCGCTGTCATTCAGCCAGTTCTCGAGGAGATACCGCACGTCGAGGTCCACCTGACCGATCGCATCTACAGCGGCCGCGTCATTGCCGTGGGGAACCGCAAGCTGCACGCCTTCTTCGGCATCCCGTACGCCGAACCGCCCCTGGGTGGCTTGCGATTCCGCAAGCCCGTTCCGCTGAGACCACAACGCACCAAGCACGACCCCCTGGGACCGCTCATTATGGTACGTCAGAAGCGGTTTCCGTGCCCGCAGAACCAGCCCTGGAACCCGCCCAGAGTGCAGTCCCTGGACGTCAACATCAGCGAGGACTGTCTGCACCTGAACGTCTGGGCTCCTGCGGACAGCTCCCGGGAACGCGCGGTCATACTCTTCATTCATGGCGGCGACTTCCAGAGAGGCGGCAACGACGAGGTCATCAATGACGGCACCCTGCTGAGTGCTGAAGGCGACGTGGTTGTGGTCGTGCCCAACTACCGACTGAATGCCTTCGGCTTCCTCAACGGCCACGTCGCCAACGCGCCGGGCAACGTGGGTCTCCACGACGTGATTCTGGCCCTGCGCTGGGTGTACAAGAACATCGCGCGCTTCGGCGGAAATCCGGACAACATAACGCTCGCCGGCCGGGACGCCGGTGCCGTGCTGGCTGGTTACATCATGATCTCCCCGCTCACGCAGGGTTTAGTGAGACGGTACATCCTCCTGGGCGGGTCTCCCTTCTGGAACCTACCGGACAACCGAGGCACCAGGAGCGTCGAGAACGTCAAGCTGCTCGCGAGCCGCCTCAAGTGCGACCGGGGCGAGGACGTGTTCGACGCCGTCCAGTGTCTCTCCAAGGTCGACATCTATGACTACGTCGACATGGAGGATCTATCGCAGTTCGCGATGTACCCGAGCGACCAGGACGACGCGCTGCCCTTCGCCATCCCTGCCGGTCTCAGGTCGGCGCCGTACGGCGCCGAAGACGTGCTTCTGGGCAACGAGTTGTTTGTGGGCGAGTCTATGGTCGCACCTTTTCTCACCATGCCCCTCGACGGCGTCCTAAACAGGAGTCTGCGATCTTTCGGATCCAATTTCCTCAGGAAGTTCGGCTTGGAAGACGGCGCGGAGGCAATGAAAAGTTATGACATCTACAGCGCGACGAACAGGACAGCCGCCTTCGCAGACATGGTCGCTGACTTCGTCGTTCGCTGCCCGCTGCAGTTTTTCGCGGACGAGCTGGCCAGCCGAGGCCGCAGGGTGTTCTACTACGTCATGAAGAGCAAACCGGCTTGGCTGGAGCACACGGATCCGGCGTTCGACCAGAGCCTTCTTTTTGGTTTGCCTCTTGTGGAACACTCAGCGCCTCGTGACCTCGTGGCGCTCGCCAAAAACGTCATCTACAGTTGGACTACGTTCGCGAAAACAGGGTGAGCAGATGTGCTACTTCGTCTCAGGTTTCACGTGGGATGTTCAATAACTAACGAATTCCTCTTACGCAGATAGTTCTACGACGGCTATATTATCGCTCAGCCAGTTTCGTCTCTACCTTTGCATTTATTTGACGTGGCGTGGTTTGAAGTGGCCGTTGTTCTACCAGTCGGCCTAGACAGCCAACGACTACTAAGAATGCTAAATGTGAAATCTGTGTGGTAATGTGATAGGCTGAAAACGCAGCGTCAGTTGAGAAGAGGGAAAGCATTTTAGCTCTGGCAATGGAGCTGAAAAACGAAGTAAATAGCTCCTATAAAGCATATATTTCTTGCTAATAAGGAAAGTTGTGAAGCAACCAAAAAGCACAAGTCTCCCTGTGCCTGTGTCATCTGCAAGTCGTGCATCGAGGTTATGTTTAAGAGCAGCAGAAAAAATTGACTACATTCAATGTTAGCCCGTTTTTTTATACCTCCTTCTGAAGTAAAGACGCGACTTATGATACAAAAATGAATACATACGCTGGTGCGTCATGAAGAGGGCAGGTAGAGATTTGGGGAGCTAAAATTTAGTTACAGATAGTAAATGACAACAAGTGCACCTACTTCCCTAAAGAAAGAGGACAGTAGCACAGTAGAAGCAGTTCTTTACCTTCAAAGTGGAAGCTTCTGCCATGTAAACAAAAACGCCATAATGGCTTCACTAGTGGACTTCAGAACTCTTCTTACGGGCTTTGACTAATGCAATTATCCCGAACAAGTAGACCTAGCTAATACACAAAAAGAATATATGTCAAATAACATTTCTAATTACACGATGGTGATGTCGTTTGTAATATAAATTTAAGGCAATGCTTTTAGTAGACAATTCTCTTTTCTCTGAGCTGTTACTTTTATCACAAGTTTTCGTAATTAGTGCGCTAATTTCGCCTTTATGACGCAAGAGTCGCCACAAAAAGAGGAGCCTTCTATATAAGGTGACTGATTATTCTTAGCACGGCATCTATCAAAGCCAGGAGAAGCTGATAGCGAGTCCACTTTTGCTCTGGGCTGGCCAAGATGAAGATTGACTTGCCCTATTTTTCTCGCAGTCAGCTTTGTCGTCTGTATACGGATGGGGAGGACAGGAGGAGATGGGGTGCGAGTGTTGTCTTTGTGTGAAGACTGCCGCCTCGAATGCGAAATTAGCATACCGTATGTCAAATTACATAAAACGATATCTCGGAACAGAAGCTCTCTAGGAGAATCCAACGAGATGTAGGTTCATTGTCTTCGAACACAATAGTCTTCAAGTGGCTGACGAAAGAACACCGACCACAACAGGAATGTGCATTACCTGTCTCAGTATCGCTGGCTTTCAGATTTTTGTTTTACGTTCATTCTTCAACAGCGTCCCCACGAAGTTATTCCAGTGTCTTTGCTCTTCTATATGCTTACTGCTCACTTACCGACTGCGATTCTTTTCGGCTCGATTTGCCTTGTCCTGACCCTCGCAACGGAATTCGAGTGGCAGACTGTGCAGCGCCTAGCACATTAGTCTCGCGTCACTCAGCGATGACTCGGCGTTATCCTTTCTGCCGCTCGACCTGTACCGGACAGTAACTATGTCATCTCTGTCCTCTTGTGGTCGCCCTCCTTGGTCATTGTGTTGCTCTATCCTCCCCCAGAAAAGTTGCAGGAAGGAAAGAGGTGAAAAAAACTTCAATACGGTCATGAGTGGAGTTCTCAGTCGTGGATTCCATGAGCTGCGGCCGCCCGGTGCGCTATCCTGACCATATCCAGCTGGTTCCGGTAGTTGACGCTAGTCAGCGCGTGTTCCCGCAGTTCTTCACTGCTATGTTTCTGCAGCGCAAATAAACGGGAGAAAAGAGGGAATACATTTAATCAAGCGTAGCCCAACGCGGTACAGGCAGGATACGCGCTAATAAGAATTCCCCTTCCTAGACACAAACTGTAATAACTCCATCCTCACACCACGTGCTACAACAACTTCTGACAAAAGTTACCAATCGTCAATTGTGCCGTCCAAGGAGTGCGAGCATTTGGATGAATGCCTCGAGGTTTGTTGAGCACATGGTCTGCTTAGGGGTTGACGAGCTCTGTTTTGTTGTCGTAGAATTTGGGCTTTCAGTAATGGCTTCTTGCGCCTCACGTTCGGTTGCCTCTCTGCTGTAGTTGCCAGAGCGATCTACGAATTCAATTTATACCGAAGCTACCCTTTACCACTCCGGCCACTCTCCGAAGCTTTCTGAAATCTAATTGGGTGTTTACAGCCGGCTCATTGTCTCAGTGTTGCGTTCTCGCGTCCTCTGTGTTAGTACTGTATCCTTTTGTGATTTCGTTATAGAGTCATTACAGGGGTGCCTCTGCGTACCGTTCGTGTTTCTGAACGCAGCGTGAAAGGATTCGCGGCGGCATGGGCCTGAACACAAACGAGAAATTTCTATGTCGCGATCCAGGAAGCACGTCACCGCGCGCAACGATGAATTCAGTTTACAAATTAACCTCGCTCTCATTTCTCTAAAACATTTTGGTAAATTAGCCCACTGTTATGTCTCACTGCCTGTAGAGTATCACTGCTGAGCACGTCGTCGCGGGTACGATTTCCGGCTTCAGTGATCGGTAGACTAACGTACCCGTGTATGTTGATTTAGATGTGGGGTGTTCAACTGCGGAGGGAGTGGCGAAATTGTAGTTATCTAGTATACGTGTATCTTACAATCAATCAATCAATCAATCAATCAATCAATCAATCAATCAATCAATCAATCAATCAATCAATCAATCAATCAATCAATCAATCAATCAATCAATCAATCAATCAATCAATCAATCAATCAACTGTATACGGGCGTTGCTTCTGTCTTGAGTCCTCACGTTACCAACTACTCAGTTATTTCTCAATTTAAGACATTCGCCCAGTAGTTCAAATAGAACATTCAGTTATACTCTTTACGGTGTGAACAAGGCTGGAAATGAGATGCTATTTTGATTATAGTAATTTATTTCGTCACTTATACGCTTATAGAGTAAATGGGTTGTGCTTAAGCTCGCCTTGACAATTACGGTTGCTGACTGCGACCGTTTGTATTTAAGGAAAAAAATGCACATCTTGCTTAACACTAAAGAGGCCCGTGAAGCCCGAATTGGACGTCTCTTCTAATTTATCGCGCCGCATTATCAACGGATAACATGGGCTCATTTTCTCTGGTGGAAGTTCTTAGTTCTGACGATGGTATGTCGTTCTTTTTTACGCAGCAATCTGCGGCTTTTCAACAAAAAGCCGTGGCCGCCTTACTCCAGCAGCAGGCGTACGTTTGTTGTCCTCGGTCAAGGCAGAGAAGAGATATCCAGCGCCTACCGAGAGAACTTTTGCGACCAGTGGCGCTCTCGCATTCTTGGCGGCTGAGGACAAGACTCAATATTTCGTTGTTTATTAGCGCGCTTATCTCTCAATCAATTTATCTCTGAATTTTTGTGTCTTCTCAGTAATTTGCGTTAGAGGCAACTTTTTGACGGAAACTAAAACGATAATCAGCCGATGGAACATTGAATATGTTCCAAGAGCTGGTTGGTATAGCACAATTCGTTAAAACCTTTTTTTTTCGCTTTTATTTACGTTTTTTCGCTTTAGTTCTATCGCTATGAATTTCCACGAAATGCCGAGTAGCTTTTTCGAGCTTGGAGATGCACGTGGTCGAATCGACATTTTGTACGCATGAGTGCGTTTCGAGGTCAATTCAAATTTAGATCGCGCTGTCAGTCTGTCGATAAAGCGGTACTGTGACATTATCAAAAAAAGAAAATTCGTCCTCTTCGTCTGTTTTCTGTTCGAAAATTTACCCTCGGCGTTGGCGCGTCCACACGAGTGATGCAAATAATCGTCACGTGATGACGTCACCATGACGGTATCATGACGTCACAAATCGCCAAAATTTGTTAACGTCACATGATGGGTCAAAGATGGGCCGATTCCGGAGGCAGTGCAAAACCAGGTGAGGTGCAGAATGCTTGCAATGCCTCCGATCCTGAAGGCAGTGCAAAACCATGTTAGGTTCAGGAAGCTTTCGAGGGGGGCGGTGGAGGATCAGCACATCGACTGAAGAAAGAACATGGCTTCCGCCTTCGAATCGTCTTAGGCGAATGCATATGGAACCCTGTAAGTCTTTAAGAGTTTACACAACGTGTCATGCGTCTACAGCGCAATGTATTAACTAATGGCTCGCTTCGCAGAAATTCCAGTGTCGGCATCGGTGTCGGCGTCGTTGGTTGTGAGCGAAAAATCTTCTTGTCCGTGACCGAAAAATCGAGAAAATACAAATAAAATAAGAAAAAAATTCGGCTGATCCCCGTCTTGTGGGAATCTGTTACATGCGAAGCAGTCAGCGAGTAGTTCATGCTGCATTTCCTGGCTCTGAGCCAAACCTTACGAGGTGGATCGACGTGTTCTTGTAAGTGTAATAGTGTGCAAATCGTGGGCTTACCAGGAACGTCGACTACATTGGCGCTTAAAGGGTAACTTATGGTCTGACGTAACGTAAGCACTCACATTACAGCACAGACGTCAGTATTAGAGAGTTTTAGTGCCGGGGACCTCAAGCCACCTGCGTACGCACGCTCTTGCGTTCCTGATTACTCCCAGCCGCATCCACGGAGAATACAAAAGAGCGCAAGGGCTTACGTACGCAGGTGGCTTGGGGTCCCCGGCACTAAAACTTTCTATTATCGAAACGAAGTGCACGCTACGGTGTGATGATGTGACTGTCCCGTCCCGGTGGTCTAGCGGTTATGGCGCTCGACGGCTGACCCGCAGGTCGCCGGATCGAATCCCGGCCGCGGCGGCTGCATTTTCGATGGAGGCGAAAATGTTTGAAGCCCGTGCACTTAGATTTAGGTGCACGTTAAAGAACCCCAGGTAGTGGAAATTTCCGGAGCCCTCCACTACGGCGTCCCTCATAATCATGTCGCCGTTTTGGGACGTTAAACCCTAGATATTACTATTAGCAGCGCGCTTCAACTTTCGAGCTGCGAGTTCGCGCTCATCCTGTGTATGTTCTTTCCGTGTGTCCTTTCTGCTTGAGCAGAGCGTTGCAAGTTTCGAGCTGCTTGCCGTCCTTCGCGTGACATTACATTTTTCTGCTATAGCATTCATTCCTTCGCTCTTGTGGCGAAACAATGCACAACAAACGCTCAACTACGTCTGTGAAGACACGTTTCACTTTCGTGTTATACCGATTCCTGTGACAGAGGGATCAGCCATGTTTTTTCTCTCACTCTCTCTCTTGATGACATGAACTATGGGTAATATATATTATCTGAGGTTCTTCGTGCCATAACCGTCGTATGATTATGAGGCACGCCGCAGTGGAGGGTTCTGGAAATTTGGTTTTCTTTAACGTGCAATGACATCGCAAAGTACACGGGCCTCTTGCATTTCGCCTCCATCGAAAATGCGACCGGCGCGGCAGGGATCGAACCCGCGACTTTCGGGTCAGCAGCCGAGTACCGTAACCACTGTACCACCGCGGCGGACATGAGCTATTTGTAACAGGCGATAGCAGGGGGAGGCATTGTTCCGACATGCTCGGTCCTCCTATATCACACAAACGAAAGAAAGGTAAATAAACATTCGTGTACAGCGAAACGCGCTCCTTAGCCAATAAACATTCTCGCCTTGCCCCTAACGCCGTAACAATTTCGTATAAAAACGCGATAAGTCTCAGTATTCCCAGGTGGACCGTATAGAAGTGCGTATTGATGTTCTCTGGCAGGACTTCCAGCGGTGGACACCAAACATGGAACACGAATGCGCATTGGCCCTCGGCTTTAAAGTCATTCGCAGATGGAGGAGGGTCCATTAATTAGTGACACTCGGCAAGAGAGTACTTGAGTTCGTATGTTGTGTTCTTTTTTCGGATGGGTTTCAGAAGTATTGCACTAGCTTAGGATTAGAAAGGGCTTACTCGCTGACTTAAGAGGAGAACAAAAACGGATCTTAGGGGACAGCCTTGTCGGCGCGAAGCACAAATACGACGTAAGACCTGGCGGCGGGTGACATGCAGAGTTGGTTTTGTTTGCTTCGCAAAGCAAAGTTGTCCTGTACATGTTCTTGTTAGAAATTTATGTCCAGCTTCGCTCGCCTTTAGTTGATCCGTATCAAGGAAAGCAAATGTCTAGCCAAGAGGATTGTGCTATGTGCTCTTCGTGTACGTACAGTGCGTCGAGAACGTTTTTTATTCGGCACTGCGTAGAGATGAGGCAAACAGGGCAGGAATAAGTGAACAGTGCGGGCCATTGGCTCCCGAGGACTGAAATACACTAACGCCTTGTTTAACGAAGTCCTGCAGCTCCTCGACACAGACTAATTAGCAGCGGCCAAGCGCAAATTGTTTTTTCGGCCGGGTCTCCGCTGGGCTATGGAGCTCTGTTCAATTATAGCAGCCTTAGAAAAGCAACTTTTGGAGACATGTTTCCAGCATTTGTACAAGACATTGGGCTAGCTGTTCGATTTTTTTTTCGCTCTTGCTTTTCAGGCAATGTTCTTGAGTGCTCGCACGCGTACGTGTTTATACTCGGCACTCCGTGTGTTCGTGTTCGTCTTTCTTCCGGTCTTTGGATTAGCACAGCGGCATCAATATACAGACAGCCGGTCAACATGTACCTTGGTAACGAAGGAGGATGTCCGATAACTCAACTACGCATTGCAGCGGGTTGCTCGTGTCACTGATCTAGGGCGTGGTTATATATAAAAAAGGAAAGTTTGATGTAATTAGAAAATTTGGCTCACCGTTGCCACTTCAAAAATTAATGCGTATTCAATATTATTGCGATAGCAATTATATGGACACTCGCGGAGAATTTTTGCCGCCGCAGTCGCCGTCATGTTCCGTGTGAAGTCCAAATTGATAACATCGCCCCGTGCATCGTATGTTCTACGCGCGAGTAAAAGCGCGCGAGCGCTGGTGACGAACGCGGCTGAGGTAGAGATGAAACGAGCCGGCCATCTTCGTCGCATGAAGGGCGCATGCGATAACATCGCCCCGCGTGCGAGGCCTGCTGTCGATGTCTCCTCAAGCTGATAGGAAACGCCCCACCATCTTTCTTTGGGCGAAGGAGCATGAAGGAGCGCCGGTGGCGGGGGGGGGGGGGGAGGCTGCGTCGCTCGAGCAGCGACTGCGAACTTTTGTCATGAGGTCTCGGTGGCGAGCGCTGGCGCACGTGCTATCTCGACGGACATCAGTAGACGGCTCGTATACCCGTGTACGTGCTGTGCTCTCGTCGCTTACTTCTCGCTGAGACGACGGACAGCAGGAAAACCGCTTCACTCCCTGGAGCGGCCGTATTCGCTTATACCAGCGTTTTATAGAGCTACGCGAAATCGGATCCAAAAGAGTTAGCTGTTATAACCTTACTTTATGTAACATTCCAATTTGTTGCTACCGCATTTATTGCCTCGCCGTTGCTGTATTTTTGTTTTATTGTCATCCGGTGTTCCCTCGCAAATTGAGCGGAATTTGTACTTGACCATCATAAAGTCAAGTGCATCCGATTTTCTCATTGATATATTGTTAAGTACTCCACATAACTCTTAACGGATACTGACAAATTGTGCGGAATTTTGCTAATCATAAAGAATACGAATCCAAGGACACGCTTGAGCGGCTTCGTCTTAGAAAGTGAACCGTTGCTTTAGCGCTTCTTACCTCAGTCAGCGCTTACTTGGCCCGAAAAGCGAAATCTGTTATAGCTTTATCACGAGAAACTTGTCATTTTTTTATGTCGAGAAGTGTTGCCTTATGAAATAGGAAAAAAAAGAAAGACACGTTTAAAGATATGAATGTACAACTCTAAAGGGCAATACAGGAAGCGCGGTTTTTAAGTTGTCGTCGTCTTCGTATTTGCATTGAACTTTTCGCCGAAAAGCCCGAGCCAGCTGCGTTATTAGCGTGCAGCGAAAGGGCTTCCCTCCGAAGAGTCGTACGAGCGCTTGAATCACGTGGTACGTAACGAAGGGGGCAAGCAGCCAATGTCGTCGCTGCTCGAAGTCTTTCCGACGCGCTTTTGAATAACGTCATCTGGCGACCACTGACGACTAGCGGGGTTTCTTTTATACCGGCGACTGTGGTCGTCGTTCGTTTCGTTCTCCGCGCTTTCATTTCTCGCGGATTTCTGTCTGCGCCTTCCAAGCTCGCGATCGCAAGACTTCGGGAAAAAAAAAAGAAAGTGCACGCAAAGCCGCTGCTGCAAGATGAATCACCGTAGGTGAGCGTGCTTTGGAGGATGACACAAGGCGAGAGTTATTAGTCCTGTTTCGGAAGTCGTTAGGAGGTTTCGAGCACGGGGAAGTCGCATGGACACGACAAAACCGGCTGTCTTCGTCGCTTTCAACGAGCCTACCTCAAGAAAATACTTAGTTTCACTAGCGTATTTCCGAACTCCTTCGATCGAGCGGCGTATGGGACGTACACCAGAGCTTTCAGAGGGCCTGCAACTTCTGAGACTGATGGTCCAGCAGCAGCAGTAATTTTGACAGTGGATATTCAAAAATAGCAGTCGAGAACAGCTGCCAGCGGGGTAGTATAAAGAGCTTGGTAAAGAGTTTGGTAGCCTTACTTGAAGGTCCACGTTGTTCCTACTGCGTTTCTAAATGCGTCTTAAGCCCTCGACACTGAGAAAAAGGCGAAGTGATTTTCGCTGGAAACGCGCAGTTCGAGGAGTTCGCGTACAAACGCTAACGCTACCTCAGTAGTAGGCAATCTTTAAAACTATGCAACGCAAATTACTCCAATGCACGTTGATCAGAGCGAGTAAAAAGGCGTCGTAATGAAGTAAATAGGCGCAACCAACCCCTTAAAAAGCGCTGCTAGTTAGGTGTGACCTTGAATATCTGCGTGCATGGGTGTGTACGAGAATGAGGGGTTGCTAAGCGGTGCCTAGTTACTTCATCATGATGACTTGCCAATTAACCCAGCAAGTTCTGTGGAATGAAAAGATGGCCATGAACCATGACCATCTTTTCTATTGAATAAAAATATGAAATATGGCCATGGTTCATGATTTTATATAGATGACTCCAGCCTAAGCTGTTCCCTTATAGGGGATTACGAAGCTAAAAAAAATAGGGAACGGAATCGCCATCATTAAAGAAGATCGTGAGCAAAAATACACAACTCTTTAAACTGCTGTCGAGTTGTAAAGTACTACTGCAAAAATGCTAAGCATTTGTCACACCTAACGCGAACGTTCGCTCGTTTACCCAAACTTCAGCACTACTAAAGCACTTATAGAGAAATTGCGCTTGAAGATAATGGCCTCCGGTCGAGGCTTTGCGTGCTTAACACTGCTTTAACGCTGTTTTATAGCGGTTCATTCTGAATGCGTTGCCTTCCCTCTACAACATCGCATTGATGAAGGTTCGAGTCTTTGCTTTTGTCGTTCCAACTGGCGCAAAAATCACCCGTCGTACGATTTCGACGAGGGTTTGGCGTGCGATGTTTCATAAAGCGAGTTCTTGTTAACTCGTTAACCGTAAGATTATGGTGCCTTGCGCAACCAGGTTCGCGAAAGGGAGGAGCGCTGGCATCAGTGGTTCTTTCGTGCTTCAGTCGTATCACTTCGATGCGTACGCTTAGTCTCTTGATTGACCTGCATTCCCACATGAGCGAATATTTTCGGTCTGCTGTGAATGAAACGAACAGGCTAGCTTCAGCTAACCAGCAGAGCAATGTGCATATTTATATTCGAAAACCAGCACGCAAATGGTTTGCTCTGTTCGGCTGCAGTTTTGGTATCATACTGAACTGGTAAGCTGTGGTGGAATTACGAGAAGTTTCTCCGCGATCGAGCTCATCGTACATAGTCGACGCACGGAATTGGCGGTCATCGCACTACTGTGCTTCTAAACAGCACTAATGTTCTCGCGTTTTGGTTGCCATGATGCAACGATGTAAATTGATCACATTCAAGGAGGACACGTACTTGAAATGGCATGCGGTCATGATAAGGCATGCAGCGTTTCGTGCAAGTTCAGCAGAAAGAGGTTCATCTACGGCGCCAAAAGTTCCTAAAATTCATATACGTCAGAGCTCGATATGCCAATTTCGTGAATTGTGGAAGGTCGTGTAGCAGCCTTCGGTAATAACATGATCAACAAAGCGTTTGACAAGAGCCTGATGTTATGATCAATTTTAGCGTAAGAATGTGTTTCCCTTTTTTTCGAGCATGGAAGGCACTTAAGCTTTCGTTGGGGTAAATGTCAGCCGTACAGTTGCTGCACACACACACACGCACGCGCGCACGCATTAAAGATAACAAGTAACTTCCCCTAATGCACCTTTTAAGTCAAAATTGTCTGTCCTATTGTCGTAACTGGCCAACAAATCGGGCCCGTCGGAAATCCTTATCCTTCGCAATCGGGCTTGGAAGTACTAAGCAATGTGTTGCACAGTGTGTGTGTGTGTGTGTGTGTGTGTGTGTGTGTGTGTGTGTGTGTGTGTGTGTGTGTGTGTGTGTGTGTGTGTGTGTGTGTGTGTGTGTGTGTGTGTGTGTGTGTGTGTGTTGACGAACATCGAGTGAAGCGAGGTAGGCATCTTCTCGCAAACGCATAGCTCTACAAACATTCGCACTGGGGCGAACGAATTACGCGCGGTTGATACCGCCCTAATCGCGTAGTCGGCGTATGCTCACAGGCATATGGGTGAACTTGTCTTCCGCATGCAACCTCGTACACCTACACGTTGGAGCTCAGGTTTCATTAACGCCGCGACATGCTGGCTGTGGGACCCCACACTTCTCGAGTGGTGGCGAAATCGCGCAACAAGCCGAGTAAATAAAGCAACAATACACTGGAAACCGGTGGCGGGCTTACTGCACACGCTCGCGGTGCATCGCGCGGTGCATACAAACCGCATCACGGGAATGTCCCCTCCCCCCTCAGCCCCCCTTTAATAATACGCCTTGCTTCAACATCCACGCAACGTCCAAGTTTTGGACTGTGGTCTCTAACGGTGGTCGTCAGGACGATAAACCCGGGCGCCAGGCGGACATCCGTTGAGTGCGCGGAAGAGCCGTACCGACACGGAGCGGTCGTATCAAGGACGGGCCGTCATGTAGGCGTCGCCAAAGACATCACGGCGAGCGAATCTATACGGGAGAGATGTGCTTAACTGGTGAGCTTGTAGCCCACGCAACGTGACTGTCGTTACTTGATGAACGCAGGGTAGGCTAGTGAAAATAACTAGCGCTAACGCGGTCACGATATTGGTTATGTTGTGTTGCGAATTCGTCTTGCACATTCACTCTTAGGGTGATCTCCATGTGAAGTGCCAAACATCGCGTGTAGCAGAGCGTACGTGAGTGTGAGTGAGTGAATAACTTTAATAAGTTCCTGCAGGTTTCCGGGCTGGGTTCCCGCCTAGGAGTCGCCCGAGAGACCGTGTCTCTCAGCAGCTTCCTTGGCCTGCTGGATCGCCCAGAGTTGATTGTCTAGTCCTGAGCTGAGCAGCGCGGCCCGCCAACGCACCCGAAGGTCTTCATTGGAGGCCGCGTCCCTAGTTTTGCGAATTAGCGCTGTCCCTAAAATTCATTATTAGTGCCTCTCTACCTGTTCTGCAGACATGCACGCTACGCGCCATTACAAAAAGGAACGCTGGGTCAGATCGTCGGACTCTTATAATATGCGGGGGGCACTGTTTCCTATTCCCACTGCCGCCGGGTACCCGCCAGTTTCCCGTTACACGACGAGTGAGCGTCATAAAAGAACATGCACGCAATATTAAATGCCTCGTGAGGAAGCGGTGGGCATCACTGGTACCGCCGAATACGAAACAGAACGAGAGGTACAAATTAAAAGAAGAAAAAACTAAGTACAATCGCAGCGCACTGCAGACAGTCGGCTGCAGTTCAATCTCTCGACAGCGCGAGGAAACGTGGAGTATTTTAAAAACGATAGTCTTTCTTGGGGAACTTAAACGCAGAAATTTTGGTTTGTCTTTCTGTCTGTCTTTCTGTTTGTCGGCACGTCACTCGATTCAGCCACCCGGCCAAAGTTGAACCACTTGCCCAAGGGCCAGCCATCTTGAACGGCTGACTAGGTTCATACTTATGTACATTGTTGATCAAAAAGCAAACATTACGCATAACTGAGGCACAATATCACTAGGTAAGTATTAGATGGTGTGTTCCTTTAATAGAAAATACATAGATACGTAATTCTAGAGACCCTAGATTCTTAAGCTGCGCTGAAAATGCCACTGCGCTGAAACTTGCCTTCCTCCGTGCCCTCTGCACGAGCTCATTGTTGTGTTTCGGTTTCGGTTCAGTATTGCACTCTACGAATGCCATGGGGCGCCACTCTGGCATTCCTGTTTTACCCAGGCGACGTGTAAATAAAAGAGTGTGTGGAGAGTACTCGTTCAGTGCGGACGTTTCTTCTGCTTCGGCGCTTCGCGCCAAACCGCGTGTTTGGGCTGGCTGGCGTCCCCGCTGGTCGCGTTGGTCACCGCCGGTCTTCGCCAGCTGCTGCGCCGGGATTACCAGCCCGCATCACAGCGCTCGTGTTTCCCGACGTATTGCAAGATGGCGTCCATATCTCACGCAGCGCCTCTTCTATCGTCTTTAGACGACATTTGCAGCGAAGCACGCAGATACGCGGCCAATTTTTTTTGGGTACAGACCGACATGCTCTGACATTTATTTTTATTGGTTTTAATGACACCCGATAAGGGCAGCACATGCACCGGTGTGGCAAACTGTTATGAATAGGCATTACCTGATGAGGTGAAATGCTTAGTACGAACATGGAAGGTTGAGCATGCATAACTTGTGTGTTTTCACGGGAGGCGCTCAGTAAATAGTTTGCAATACTTCCTTGCATCGGATGACTTTTGCACAATGCCAGAAGAAGAAAAACTAACGAGATGAAAATTGATCGGGCACGACGCGTACTTGCGTTCGCATCTGTGATATTCATAGTGTTAAGCGCGGAATTGAAACGACGAGGACGGGACAGGGAGTAAAACACACGCAAGCGCTAACTTTCAGCGATGATTTATTGTTCCGCGCCTAACACTACGAATATGTGGCGCCTACATGGCCAAAAATCTACCCTTGCATCTGTCATGTTCACGTTCACATTAACTCCCCGCCTCCCCTTTTTCAGTTAAGCTTAGTTATGCTCGGCAGTTTGCACTGAAAGGAGCAGTTTGTTCAACAGTTTGATCGTATACGCAGAACCTATACAGCGAATTCATCTACCAATTCAATCTGGTATAAAACATGTTCGTGGGTCTCGCATTTAATTACGCGTTCCATCTCTTGTAGGCTTCGCAGTTTCGCTCTCTCCCAAACCTTACCTCCGCCCCCCTTTTTCGAAGCAGTCTAAGCGCCCTCTGTAAAGGAGGACTTATGGCGAGTATTCAATCTTTATACAGTAATTCAAAAGAGGAGCTGAATGCTATAATCTATTCGATGATTAATCGGGGTGCAGCATCGGTACATCGAAGAGACAATAGGAGACGGCGTTGATGGGATTCGCCGTTGCTGTAGGCGTTTGTACGTGGCCTTTGATGTGAGAGCCTGCGACCCCGTTCATTCAGGCTCCCGTCGTGATTTCAAACAAACGATTCATTCGGCCAGTATCAGTTCATTTCGCGGCGCGTCGCTGTGCGTTCTTCCGCAAGCGCTGGAGTATACGGGACACGAACTTCGCCAATCGCTGGCTCTTTTATGCCCGCAAATTTCACATTTAGTTGTTGCTCAGAATCATTTTTATCCTCGACTGCATAGAAGCAAGATGTACTGGTGTTATTCGCAGTACAGCAAATGCGAGTTAGGCTTCTTTGCCGCTTGGTGATGCTTCAAAGGGGCGTGCCGTGCTCCTTGAAAGCGGTGCACATAGCATTCGAGTCTCATGCACATTCAGTTAAATGCAGAGCTCCAGGCAAGTAGCCGGGAGTTTGAAGGGGGAAGGGGGGGCATATTCCACTATTTGTTGTAGTAGGAAGGATGGATTAAACATTGCTGCCAGATGCATAGCAAGAACTTTCATGTGGCGCGTGGGTCACTTTTGTCTAGCTTATGAATTATAGTGGTAACTGTGATTAGACGTCGACCGCTTTAAAACAACACGAGTACGAGAATGCACACCGTAAGTGAGGGGAGTGGGTTTAATTCAATCCGCCATCTTTGAAGGGCCCTTTAGTTAGGAAAACTTCAGAGAGTCCTTGCAACGAAGTGGGAACTACGTCGCAATACTCCACGCGCAGGAATATGTACACGTGCTTACCAGGCATCGAAGGCCCTTACATGATATCAGATTATGTGAGACCAGCACCTCACTCAAGAAGCGTTTGCGAAGCTTATATCTGTCGTTTTCGGGGGTACAGTGAGCGATTGCTCTTTCCTGCAAGGAGACCGTTTTTTGCTGGGGATATTAGACCCGCATTCGCCGTTCATACGATCTTCTTCCGCGGCAATTAACAGCGCACCGCTCATCTTACCAGGATAAGGACGGGACATTAATTGAGTGATCGATTGTTAGTGATCGACTCATTCGTCTATTCTCTAAAAGACAACGAAGTGGCAACCTTCGAATTATTTTGACCTCGTGGCTACCTTAATGTACATTTCAATAAAACCTTTGATTGATTGATTGATTGATTGATTGATTGATTGATTGATTGATTGATTGATTGATTGATTGATTGATTGATTGATTGATTGATTGATTGATTGATTGATTGATTGAGTGATTGAGTGAGTGAGTGAGTGAGTGAGTGAGTGAGTGAGTGAGTGAGTGAGTGAGTGAGTGAGTGAGTGAGTGAGTGAGTGAGTGAGTGAGTGAGTGAGTGATGGTCACCTACCGTTCGACTGATTTAATGATACTGATTGAGTCACTGATGTTCAATGTTTCAATGCAACAGTAATCGTGTCTGAGAGACGCCCTAGGCAGAAGCGCTGGAACATTTTTGGCGAGATTGATTCCCTAACGTGCGCTCTCCACAGCGGATGGGAATCGAACTGGTAACCTCACACTTGGCAACCGAGCGTCATCGCTGCCGGACCAACACGGCGATTGAAAAGTGGCAGAGACTACACGCCCACTCCAGGCGCCGTGATCACCTTCGAAAAACGTGCCCGGATCAGATCATAACCGAATAAAGTGGTGTAAATGCAGCCGTCTCTGAAATGACTGCCAAATAGGGAAGTGAGGGAGAGAGGGTTGACGATGCATCCGGTGTCACTGTCGTCGTGGACGACACCAGGCGGCGGACGATGTGCGTGTGCGGGCGTCTTGGGACCCCAGACGTGCCCCGCTCAGATCCCGAACGCCTCGGAATGCCAAGTGAGCGCGCACCGGAAATGAGGCGCAAGAGCACCCCGCAGCGGGGCGGTGCCGTCGCATCCTCCGCTGCACACTCTCACGCAGTGCTTTTGGGCGTTGTGAGAAAGCCTCAACACGGTTGATGGCGCTCCTGCTCTTCGTGCCCTCTTTGTGTTCGGCGACACATTTACACACCGTTAAAGTAATACCGTGCAGTGCTGTTGAACTGAGCTTTCAAACTTACGCTCGTTTCTTGTCATAAGAAAATCGTACTTTCACTGCATGATGCGTAAGAGCGGAGTCATTCATATCCGGTGAGCCATTGAAACAGGCCAAAAAGCAGAGCGATGTCACGATGATCGACTTTTGAAAGCAATAGGTCGTATCCACCCCTTCTCATCGTGGAACGGTCGGCTGGTACAAACTGTTGTGTCAACAGTTGGCTTCCATTAGCTCGCTTGTATTTTCTGTGTTGGTACCACAACTCCTAAATTTATATCTCTATACCGCTATTTTGTCGATCGATACACAGTTTCTTTTTTAGAAAACAAAGCTAAATAGGCATTTCACGTCTAGTACCGTGAAGTAGTTCCAACTACGGCCATAGCGTACATAGCGCTACAGGGTTGCTCCAATAACGTTCACTGGGGGACAATATTAAATACGTACAACATCTTGTTCCTCGCCGGGTATAAGAGTCACTTGAGTGGGAATAAACCAGGAAATACTTTCGGCTAGCCAAGGATATATCCATCAGCACTCGTCCAATAAGCGCACACTCAGACACAGTGCACTCTATTAAGTGACGCGTTGTATATAGCAAGGCCACTCCAGAGTAAGGCGGCGGGGGTGGCCGCTCGATCGTATACTGGTCCTTAACGGCTCAGTGGCTTTGAGGCGCTTAGGAGCCGGAGTTCTCGATGGCTTGCGTCACGTATCTGGCAATAGCAACACAAACCGTAAACGGGTGTGTACGCAACAGATTAGGTTTTCGAGAAAGGACGACCGTGTGACAGAGAGGCGACTCAAGAGCCGAAACTATATTGCCTGGATTTAACCTTGAGCCGTTTTGCTTTAGGGTCCTCGATGAACGATTGGATCCATTCGCGTGATCTTCAGCAGCAGTCGAAAAGATTCAATAATAAAATAACTTGAGATCAAGACAAAAATTATTCATATATTGCTATGGAACAGACCGTGGTGGCAGAGAAGGAAGCAGATATTCCTAAACAAATTAGCACTTAACTTGTGGTAAGGTTTCAGGCAAGCGCTACTTGAAGTACACTCGGCAGCAAAAGTTTACGGGACGTGGGCTCCACTGTAACTGCGAATTTATTCTCTGTTAGTGTGCGACGCCTCTAATCTAGTGGGTACTTTTATGCGTCGTAAGAACTACCGTGGGATGGAACATTAAACTTGAGGCTGTGTTTCCAGACAAAGCTGGAATATAGCTTTTTGGAAAATTTTGCGTCCCTCAAGCTTTTGCTGCAGAGTGTACAATGCATCTGAACCCCTTTACGCACTGTTGATTTTAGTGGTGACGCAAGACGTTGAGCAAGGCAACAGATAGTTAAGGTTGGTTGTAAGAGGAAATGAGTTCGGTATGAGAGAAGACGGTGCAACACTTGCAAAAAACCTTTAGGGAGCAGTACAAGACGGTGTCAAGCGAATCCATTTTAGGCTTTGGTTCGTTGTAGCGATACATTACAGGCTTTAATTAAAAGGCCCGTTTCTTTGTCCCTCGGTAAACTAACCTGGAGTGGTTGACTCTCAGCACTTGCTTGGAACAACAAGACGGCTTGTTTGGGGAGCGGGCGAAAGACAAACTCTCATTTCTAAATTTACCCAGCTGCCCCAGTGAAATTTTTCTTACGTCGCGAAGTTTGTCTGATTTTTGCTATTTCCGCTCTTTACCTATGTGTCTTCATTCACTGACAGAGACAGAGAAAAAAAAAAGAAGCTCCAGATACGTAAAACTTGTGGCTAAGAGTATGCGTTTACTTTCAAATACAATTTATTACACTGATTAGAAAACCAGTGACTAGCTTCAGCCATACGTTGCCGAAATCTGTGACGTTACATGTAGTCGCTTCAAAAATTTCAAGGCAACATATCTGTCTTTCTTACGTCTCTTGTATGCGTGCCCAGCACCCGCACTGAAAAGAATCAAGCCGTTGCGCCATTGCTGTAATGAGTCAGCATAGCTTAAAACTAATAGGTTCTTCGAAGTCCCGTCGTTTATAACTGCATAATTATTATGAGATTGTCCAACTGCGTTAGGTAAACGTTAAGCTGTGAACGCAGTTCACACACAAGACAATGCATAGTATGATGCTGGCTCCAACCGCTTAAGTTAGCATTAGTTAGCCTACAGTTACCCGGGATGATTATCCTTCAATACAGCGAAAAATATAGTTTTTTGTTCTAGCGACGAATTGTAACTCCACTTTGGAGTCCTTGCCTCTAAAAGTGCTGTGGGTTTGGAATATGCTGTGGACATTACCTGTTTAGGTTTCTCATCGCTAAGCATACGAGGAACTTTTACGCATTTAGCATTCATCACGCGCTACCGCAGTGGCTGGGAATCGAACGCGTGGCCTCGTTTTTCAGAAGCGCAACGCCATGGCAACAAAGACACAGCTCCGGCTACGCAGCTTGTTAGAACGCCGCAAAGACCGCGGCTCTTGAACGGCAGCCCGCTCACGCATCAGAAACGTTGTTGCCTTCTTTGTCGACATTTATGATTCCTGTGCGGAAGCTCTGCTCGCTGTGCGAATGTATTTCGCATTCCTTTGAGCGCTTTATTGTTCATCCTTTCAATATACCTTGGTCCTTACCGCAACGCATTCATTTTCTGCGCGAACTGCTCGCTGTGTGTTCGCAAACAGCTCCTTGGGGGTGCGCGCAGCGCATACTCTCCTCAGCGATCGCGCTCTTAATTATCGCTTGTCAGTGCGCGCGTACATACACGTAGTACACGCGTACGCACGTCGTTTTGCTGCAGCTAGCGCCCGTCACTGAGTATGCAGCGGCACAAGAAATACAGTGAGAGAAAAGCGCCATGCCTCCAGGCCCCGGAGGGCGGGGTCCGCCGCATCGTTTGCGCAGGCAACAATTCTTGGCTGGTCATCAAGAGTTGCCACTGTTTTCCGGGCTGCACGCGTACAAGACCGCAGAAAAGTAAGAAGAACGCCAAAAAGAAAATGTCGCGGTCATTCGGTGAAAGGGCTGGTAATGCATAACCGCTCCACGTGAGCTGCGACGGTAATACTTAGTTGCCAGTCAAAATTCATTTTGTTTTCATTTATGTTTTTGTATGTTTTCAGGTTTTTGTTACTTGGCGGACGAAGTCAAGTGCAGACGACCTTGTGCTGGGTTGAGTGTACTTTCTGTCACATTTTTGATGCGAGAGAATTAATGTCTCGCGCGCCATTTCCATGACGTTATTAGCAGCGACGTTTGGAAAAGTGCCGATGTCCCGCGAGCGCAGCTTTATGGAGCGATGTTCATTAAATTTCTGAGCTATAAAGCTAGTTGAATGGAGGCCTGTAAGACACAAATCTTGTTTCTTTGAATGACACGATAGTTTTTTTTTAAGACTCAACATAATTGCGATGAAAGCATATTAAAGCCGCAAGCAGTATAGAAAGCCGCGCGGTGGTACAGTGGTTACGATGCTCGGGCGCTGACCCGAAGGTCACGGCAATCTCATTTTCGTTGGAGGCGAAAATGCTAGAGGCACGTGTACTTAGGTTTAGGTGCACATTGAAGAACCCCTGGTGGTCAAAATTTCCGGAGCACTCCGCTAGGCGTGCCACATAATCATATAGTGGTTTTGGGACTTAAAACACCGGCAGTTATTACTACTAAAACAGTGTACATCGAAGTATTGAAGAATGTTATTTGAAAATTCTTCTGGCCAGGAAAGCAGAGAGTACCGTTACAGAATACTTCTGTATTGCATATGCTCTGCGATAAATTTATTCTTCGAAAAAAAAAAAACGGAAACCACGTGAAAACTACCGCTTAGCACTTGCGACATTAAAAACAATTCTCCTGAAGTAAAGTGCCGCTGTTTGAAAGAGAGCGTTCGTTCGAGACAGACTAACTTTCAGAGGCGGATATTGTATGAATAATGAGAAAATATTGCTACAGGTACACTATATGAAGGCACACAGATAAATTACAAAGCACACACCAGTCAGAACCAGTTCTGGTGCCCAGAACCGAAAACGAAATAGCTGGCAGCTTGCTTGACAAATATAGCGACCATTTTGTTTTTTAAAGTACTGCAAGTCAAGCACACACATAAAAAGAGCACCTTCGTTAACGTAATACAAATTGCGAATATTTTGGGGAAACCATTCCTTGTGGGTAAATGAAAAAAAACGAAACACGCATTGCACGACGTACTCGTGTTTTGTTCTTGCGAGTATGCTGAAAGACTGCCACATTTTGAATGCTAAATGAGATTTCTTCTGGCAGCGATGAACCATGGATAATTAGTAGCGCGCTGTAATTGAGTCGGGTTTCGTTTATACAGGCATGAGAGTCATTTACTTAGCCGCCGCTTTGTGCTGTTATTCAATCGTTGTTGAACGATCGCTTATCTTCCCCAACTGTTACCTCTTTCAAAGCGACAGCATCATCCCCTTTAGCAAAACGAACGGCAGTTAACGACTCCCATTGGCCTCTTCTCCCTCCCGCTTCACCTTGTTCGTGGGGTTTGGCTTAATTGTTTATCGTGTTCGTGCTCGCCATTCGGGGCTTGTCACATTAACGAAACGCCACTTCGTTTGTTTTTTTTCAGTGATTGTAAAGTCGATTAGTGCAGAAACTTGGGCTTTTTGGCATTTGATTCTGTAAGTTTTTTTCGTTTCCATTGTATCACAGTCAGTGCAAGAGAGCAATGGAGGAACAAACGCAGTTATTGTTGTGTTATTTCCTCTCTGCGTCCTTGTGTTGGTTGCACTAATCTTAAAAAAAAAATGAAAACAAAAGTCGGCAAAATCTTACATGAAAATCGAGGAAATACACCAGATAGAAGCCTGTAATTTGGACACGTGTGTATCTGCTGCCAATTTTTACGCGAAAACATTTCTTGGCCCCTGCCAGAGACATTACGATAGCTTCTTGTCTCGGTAGTTTCGGTAGGATTCTGTCTTGAGCCGTCTCAAGCAGCTAAAGGACAAAAATATGAAATGAAACTAACAGTTTTGATCCAGACGTTGAGTTCATTTGCACGTCAACAGCTCAAGGTCACGTGATTTGGACAGAACCGTCATGCATTACGTCATAACATCGCCGTGCAATTTCAATGAAAGGCAAAGTTCCGCCTGGCGTTGCATGAGCATCGCTATTCAGCCTGTGTCAGTGGCTGGCCCTTGTCCCTGGAAGTAGGAGGTGGCGGGGGTGGAAGGGGGGGGGGGGGTATGAGGTGAGATGAGGGGGGCAGTAACTTACGCCGTGCCGGTTTAATAAGAACTAATAGACAATCAAGCCAATGAAAGTACAGGTGATGCTATTTGTAGTAATTGTGATATAAATGAGAAGCAATTCAAGTGGACGAAAAATGTAGCTTGCTGCCAGCAGGGACCGAAGCTGCGACCTTGGCATAGCGCGTTCGATGCTCTACCAGTTGAGCTACGGCGGCGGTCATCCTCCCATCCATTTTATGGGGCTTATATGTGCATTTAAACCTCGGAGTACTAATCAGCGCCGCTCACGTGGGTCCAATAATTATTAAAAATCGTAATTATTGCTGGTTATCAATAATGAATAATGATTAGTAATTAATACTCTTACGTGGTTCAGAAAACCTGAACCACGTAAGCACGAAAAAAAAAAGAGACATAAAAAGACATACTATTGCCAGGAAAGCGTCCACTCATGCAAACGTGTGTCAGAACATCTGTACCAGCAAAAGTTCAAAAAATAAAATTAGTACATAGTCACCACCGATTTTGCCAAGTAGCGCTTGCCCTGTGATCTTTCGTGGTTCGTAGTTTTTTGTGCTTTCAGAAGCTATGGATCAGTAACAACTAGCCCGGTCACAGTGCTTCTGTATGTGTGCCCCAAGAACAAGTGCCGGATCTAACCACTGGAGGCATAAAGCTGTGCTTGAACCTATTCATTTGTCAGCTGGCGCCACAGTGGTTGAACACCGGCGTTTTTGGCGCTGTTTAGGCGATACAAAGTGCGTTCTCACCTGGCACTAAAGTCTCTTGGGTTCAGCCAGCGCTAGGAGCTAAATCGAGTTGAACCATTAATGCTTTCCTGGCTTTCCACACCGTGTAAAGTGGTGTTCAACGTGATTAATGAACAACGCCACACTTCGCCCGCATAGCGCAAGCCGCACGGGTCGGGCGTCTGTGTTGCCCGTAGCTGTCAACTAACGCCGTTTATCTTTATTCACTTGCGAGCGGGCGCAGGACTGGGAAAACACTAATAACAACGTTTAAAGCGCGCGTATGAATTTCTTTCCTTTACCTCGGCGAAGCATGCTGAAACGGAGTTCATAATAAAGACGGAAACGTTTCCATTCCTTGGGGTGCGGACGCAAGCAAGTTTCTTTAGACTCCTCCTTATTACGAGCCAGGCAGTGCTGGAGAAACAAAAATAGTGTTGACGTCACTCACACAGCGTGCGCTGCTTTAGCGCTGACTCTTTGTTGTCGCTTGTTCTTTAGAGCATTGGAAATTATAAGCTGTAAATAAAACGGACGAAGTCGCATAGAAACCGCGGTGTGCACCATGAGTGTAGGTGGGGATGCCCAACTCTATAAAATATGGTGTCAGAAAAGTAAGTCTGGTGTTTTACGTGGTAAATCCACTGTACGACGGTGAGAGACGCCGTAGTCAGGTACTTTGGAATTAATTTGACTACTTGGATTTTTGACTACGTGGAATTTGATTACTTGGAAAAGTGTGGTCAACTCTACGTAAGTACGCAGCTGCGAACGTGAACCAACAATATTTGGTTTTAATTGTGCGTAATCGTACGGTTTTCCTATATATTGTCTTTGATTTAGCTATATCTCCCAAGATAATCTCCAGTCTCTGTGATTAACTCTTTATTTATCAGTGGAAGCAGTTGCAGCCACCGTGGTCCTGAAGCTGTGACTTTATCGCAATACTCGGTGGGTAACTAAAAAAATGTAATTTGCGCGGAAGCATGGGTAGCTGAAATGACGTATTTTTCGTGCCTATCTTCTCAACGACGCATACCTGTGTTTGAAATGTTAATAGAAAATACCATTGTACTTTCGTAATGTTTTGTTAAAAAATCCAACCGTGCGACGCGCGAGGGAAGAATATTATACTTAGAGAGGGCATTTTGGCGGCCGCCTACCAGCTTGAAAGGTTGACACCTATTCTTGCGCCCATGCAGAGCCATACAGCTCTGACAAATATAACGACAATAACCAGCGTCAAATATTCCATTATTCTGCTTGTGTTATCAATATTTAGCTTACATTTGTTAATAAACAGAGTGAAGAGCTGAGAAATGTCTTTTTACTGACATCAAAAATTGTGATATTAGTAATAATATAACGGCATTATTAGTAATAATAGTGCTGTGACGTCAACGACGCAGAAATTATCGCCATTGCAAGCCTTACATGTTGTGCAACGCAAGGTCGTCTATCGAAGAAGGTGTTTGTTGGAAATATTGGAAATATTGGCGTGATTGCTGACGCGAAACGCAGGCCATCGTATTATTGTTATCGTTATCGATGCTACAGTTTTCTGACTCATGATGTGATATCGCATGACCAGGATTTGGGGACATGTGCACGTAGCACCATCTCTGCCTGCCGGAACCGAATGGGAAATAGGCAAAAAAAAAATCATATCTGACGAAAAAAATCTATACTTACCAAATACGACTCCCGGTTATATGCAGAATAAACCAACTGGAACATTCTGGTAAAAGTACAGTGTCACACTACGAACCGTGTGGCTTCCCGGAGTGTTTAATATTTTACAATGGGACCCCACGTGTTTCTAATGGGCGGTGTTCAATTGTCTTGGAAAGCCACACGCTTTGTAGTGTGATGTGGATCTCTGCTGTATATAACTGGGAGTCGTTTTTGGTAAGTAGCTTTTTCCCTGAGATATAATTTTTTTCCCGCCTATTTCCCATTCAGTTACGGCAGGACGCAGTTACTGCCGCCAACAGATGGCGCCGCGTACAGATATCCTCAAATCCTGGAGATGGAGATGCTGGCAAAGGAGAGCGCTGGCGTTTCAGGATATGATATGAGTCCTCTCTCTAAAAGTGCGGTGCAACTCAGTAATGTATAGGAACACCGGAAGCGGCACGCCATGGACGGGCTAAATTGGGTCGCGCGAACACAGCACGCAAGTCGAACGTGTGCTTTTGTGATAACCTGACAGAAGGTGATAATGAGGCGCACCGAGTAAAGGGAAACGGAAGAGAGTGATACTTACTTGCCCTTCCACTGCTATCTTCAGTCATCATGTTGAGGAAAGCTGAGAGATAAGGGCTGAGAGAGTACTTGGGAAAGTAAGCAGAATGAAAGAAGGAACGGAGGTCGTGTTGGTGGTGGTGGTGATGTTTGTGATGATGCCACGAAAAGAAGAGATAAAGGAAACCCGATCCCGTTACATGTGTATCTCAAAGAAAACTGCAATCGCCTTTACAGTCTGGCGCGTGGACGCGCGGTATGTTTTGGTCAACTTGAAACAAGGCTTGAAGCCAGAAAGAGGGGAAGGAGGGAAAGGGGGAATGGAAGGTCCGTAAAGACTCCACGCGACAGGATACCGGATTGTTTTCGATAGCGTGAAATCTTAACAATGTTTCCTGTTGGAGGAGTCGGTTGTAGTAGCGACACGATATTTTATAGCAGTGGAGGAAACGAAAGAAGCATGAGGGAAGAGAAGACCGTGAACAGGTTCTTCACCCTTGTTCTTATTTTGTTTCCTTCATTGCGCTCAAGTGCCTTATGTCGAGATGAGGTTCCTCTGCCGTCCGCAAAAAAAAAAAAAAAGAAACCTTTATTAGCGCCACAACCGCTGTTGAAATGCGAAGCTCCCGACGCTGTGGTCAGACAGTGGCCCGCTTGCAAGCAGCCGAAAGTCACTTCGGTAAGTTCTGGGTACTGAATCACGAGCCCCATTAGACTGCCCGAAGTATAAGCTGAGATGGCGCGTTCGCCTGTCCATATAGGAACTTTTCAAAAGGGCCGTACTCTTCCGCATACTTATTTTCAGGCGCGTTTCTTTCACCTCCGCCCGCGGGAACGAGACTCAATGCCCCACAACTGCGTGGGCGAAAGAATGAGCCTTTCCCATTACTCATTAATTTTCATGAGCGAACTGAAAACAGCGGTGACCTAAACAAGCAACAACGAAGACAAAAAAGAGAAGATAGCTAGAACTTGGGGACACAAAGGCAGGCAGGCAGGCACACAGGCCCACACGTGGTATGAACCTCATTTGCTGAGACTGCGCTCGGAGCTCGGTATTCACACTATAAGCGCGCGCGATATGCGGGAAGCACACGAAGAACAGCTGTTTAAATACGAAGGCTGCGCGAGAGACGGAAGAAAGAATGCTTATAGGGCCGTAAGCTTGATGGAAGTAGGCGGGGAGGAAAGGTGGGGGTCGGGTGACTCTACTTCGAACAATCTTTAGTTGGCTGAGGTGGTGCGGACGATCAAGCATCAAGTTCGTCGACGAAAGAAAGAAAGAAGGAAAAGCTAACGAAAGGTTATGAAATCAGCAGAAAAGGGAAAACTGTAAAACAAAAACACATATTAGGGAATAACAAAAGCCGAGGTCTTATCGCGCACCTCACCTATAGCTCCCCTTATACCAGAGGTTCTTACTCACTGGGATGCTGAGGTCAAAATTCAGGGCCTTCATCCTCGACGAGTGAGGAAGGAGAGCGAACGCGATCGACCTTACTCTTCCTAATTTCTTCAAGTCTTTCCCTAAAGCTTCCTAGCCGTCTTCCCTGTTTATATTAGCGCATTGTCGCCTCGGGTTAGTCTTTGCATTTGCATACGGGCCTTGCGGGCGCTTGGTTGGTCGTCTTCTTGCCCGCCAATTATACTTATTAACCCCATCTTGCAGTCATCCGGCTCTGTCTTTCTTTTCTTGTTTGTTGCCGCATTTTAGTTGCTCTCGTAGTCATTATACATTCTCTTATTTTTTTTTATCACCCCCTCCTTTCTGGCTGTACCTTGCAGCACTCGTAATTGGAGCGCATATCGGTGAGGTGAGCTCTTGTTTTGCTGGAATAACGTCCTTCGCCATCTTATGCTTTCTGTATATCGTGGCAAGTTTTCGTCTCGTCGTAGCGTTTGCCAAAAAAAAAAAAAACACGTCTTTAGCAACGCATTCATAGTAGTTCTGGGGACTTTAATGCGGGTGTGAGCGAGCTAAGGGGGAAATAGATAAGCACTGAAACAAATACTAGGCGCTTGGCTAGCGCCGAGTGCTCGCTGACTGTGCTACAGAAGCTTAGAAGATTACCTAACTGCCGGTGAGCTATTTCTGTATGGCGGGGGAAGCAGCAATACTGTGGTGCATACACGCTAGGGTTTCATGCATAACTTGACTGGTTCCTCGCACGTCGTTACTTTATCTCGACACTGAGAAGCGTTATATTTGAGTGCCCTGGATTAGAGTATGTCACTTATTTAGTAGAGTATTCACTAGGGAAGTGACATAGTATCATCAGAGTATTTATTGGAGCACTTTCCTGGTATGTATGTGCTTTTCGATACAATAATTGTCCAGTAGTTTACGACCAGAAGTACCTTTGCTTTTTACAGACAGTGCGCTGTTATAATTGGTGCGTTTGTGAAGAGGTGTCTTGCATAGAAGGACAGTTCAAGTCAGCATAAGCGAAATTGCGTAGATTGTCCATAGGTTTGTAAGGACTGACACTTCGCATCTTCGACTGTGGGTTGAAGAGAAAGTTTTTAAAAGCGTACATGCGCGGACGCCATGGATGAAATCGTGTTTAAAGTACTGTCAGAGCATACTCATACGCTCTGGGTGTCATATATTATCGGCAGCGACGTTAAATTAACAATCCGTTCACAGTGAATGATTACAGATATCTCTCACATCTTTCTTGCGGATGTGTCGAACGAAATACATTGATTTGTAAACAGCCATTTTAATTCAACCGTATAAGAAAAAGACAAGCGAAATAAGGCGGCACATGTGCTGTTATGGGTTCTGTCTTTTGCTTGTCCGTGTTTTATGCTGGGACGTTGAAGGTATACTGCTGCAACCTTCCTCAATTTTTATTCCAAACAACTTTTTTTATTTTTACGTACTGTGCACTCACACGTTATTAGTAAGTGTGTGTATGCGTAGCTCCGCACAAAGATACGTGCTCACAATTTTACCTTAGAAAGTTTTGTTTCGATCTTCGTCAGCACGGTCTTTGACTTCAATCTTTTTGCACTTAAATAACATAATATATTATTATTATTATCGTCTACCTTCGTTCAGTATGATGAGAAACCGTCGAACAGAAAATTTCGCTGGAACCTAGGTTTCGACGAGGGTAAGTTTCTTCGTCAGAGCCCCAGCTGCGTTTCTTGTTCGACGAGTCTTCACCATTCCAGGAGCCTCCATCTTCGCCTGAGCTTCTGTCTTGTTTGTGTTTCGTTTAATGTTCAACATCAGAAACTTCTTAGCTCGTTGCAACAGGGATGTATTAACATATGTTCTGTAATGAGATAAAAAGAAATCATTTTCAGCTATGAGCACTTTCCTTCGTTAAATGACCCATTGTCTATCGCCGACTATGTGTGTATCACTATGTATCTGGTATTAGTGTTCAAACATTGCCCCCACGCTTTAACGACCCCAATAGCGTATCATCGTATCAAATATATAAATAGACTGTCCGTGCTGTGACCAGGCTATGTGCGGTACGTATGTTTAACAACGCACTTCCAACGTTTGTGTCAATGCGACGCGCACTGGATTCTAAGCACAAGCGCTGGAACGTAACACAAGTTGAGTAGAGAGATGTCTTAACTGATGCCGTTCAAAATGTTTCAGATTCAGCCAAAATGCGTCCGTCACCCACGTCTAAAGAAGGGACTTGTTTTTGAAGCCGTTCCCACGTCTCGGCTTGAAAGAAAGACGTCGGGTGTTTAACTACTTACATGACGCCCAGTGTATTTTTTCTGCCACTCGCGAGCAATACAGGAAGTGCCTTTCATTGTAGACCGGGGTTGGAATGTTTTGCGAGCTCTCTAACGAACTTGTACGCGAATAAGTGGTTCTTCATTCCTTTAGCTCTATTTTTGTTTACCCCTTTTATTTTGCCACAGTCCTTCGGTTCGGACTGTGGATAGTTTTTTAGGCTCTAGGTGAAGCAGCTTGTTAAACGAGTACCAGATGTAGAGTGTTTGTCTTTCGCCTCTGAGAGGAACCGCTGAAAGCCCCGGCGGCGTTTTCCCGACTCTGTTGTCACGCCTAGACGCATAAGCGCCTCCCGCTTTAGAGCTAGGGGTTTTTTTTTTTTGTGTGTGTGTGTGTCAAGAGCATTTATCGCTTGTGTTCCTCTGAGGCAACATCTCAACATCAAACATTTTCTCGGTACACACTGAAACTCAGTTCAGCGTTCACTCTCGTATAAGAAGCAGACATCGGCTATATGAAAGTTTGGCATTATTAACCGTGGTATCAGTTACTCATCGTAAACTTCCTGACAAGTGCGGCGAGTTGGGCGGGTTGGTAAAGATGCATAACTAGGGACGTTCAGCGCAATAACACGGAGCCACAAGAAAGAGACGCAGACAACACATGCGCTAACTTCAAACCACGTTTATTTGGGAACGCACAAATAAACGAACCGCACAAATAAACCGCGGCGGCCGCAGAGCTTTATATATATGCATGTGCGTTCCCAAATAAACGTGGTTTGAAGTTAGCGCATGTGTTGTCTGCGTCTCTTTCTTGTGGCTCCGTGTTATTGCGCTGAACGTCCCTAGGTAAACTTCCTGTCGGTTTGTAACTTGAACAGGGCCTGAGCGGACGCAGGCTGCCCAAGTGGACTCGACACACTTGTACCTCAGCCTGGCGTGTGCTTAGTTTAAGATAGGCCTACTTGTTCTTGAGCGCTCAAGAATAATAATAATAATAAAAACGCTGTGCTTGGTCAGGCTGCGCGCAATTGGCGTTTTTTTAACATCTTAACCTTGGTAACTGAAGTCGGTTGCAATGTAGTGACCGTCACTTTTTAGATTAAATCTGGACCCGAAGGTCGCGGGATCAAATCCCGGCCGCGGCGGCCGCATTTTCGATGGAGGTGAAAATGCTTGAGGCCCGTGTACTTAGATTTAGGTGCACGTTAAAGAACCCCAGGCGGTCGAAATTTGCGGAGCCCTCCACTACGGCGTCTCCCATAATCATATCGTTTTTTTGGGACGTTAAACCCCAACAATTATTATTATTAGATTAAATCTGTAGCTTTGAAAACGTGACGTTCTCTTAATGCGCAGTTGTGTCGAAGCAATCTTTTTTTTAAGTTCTTCATTTTCATGTGTCGTACTTTCTCTTTCCTTTGTGCGAGGTAGCCAGTCAAGAGCTTTACCATTTATCCTCCTCGTTTGTTTTTCTATCATACTTCGTTTCATTTTAATATTAACGTCCACTCACTTGTTTATTACTATATCTTAGTTTAACGAATGGTTGTAGCGATTTTTAAATGATTAGGCGTTTCAACTGCGTTAGCAAGGCTAGGGTTCCATGAGGAACAGCCTACCTTGGTCTTCAGTTATTAGGAAGAGCTATCGAGCAACTTATTTCTTTTATAAATCCGCGGCACCCATCTCTAACAAATTACATTGCGATGTAAGAGAAACGGAGGTGTGATAAGCCAAACCTATCTTCCGTTATTGGAAACTTCCCCTGCTCGTAATGAAGTCGGTGAGGAGACAAGGGCGATTACGAAACGTAGAAGTTGTAATTTCTGCTTACTAGGCAACACATTGCTTAGGAACTTTCCAGCCTAACCAAAGCACGCCGCCAACCTTTCTGCTTTTTTCTTCCTTTTAGCCTGGCCACAAAAATGCATCTCACGGCGAATCGTCGTCCTCATAAGCGAAAGTAGCAACGTGGATAACGCATCCTATCCATCTTTCGAATGTTTTGTGCTGACATGGCGTTGTGCTCGGATTACGGCAGAGTGGGGTTTAATAGGTATCCAGGATCCCACTATGATCGCCACATCTCTGAACCTCAGGCTTTTCAACTAAAGCTTGTTATGAGCTAAACTTCGGTGGTGGTGGCGGCGGCGGCGGCGTTCTACGCGAAAACCCCGGCGCCGGCGAGTGCGTATTTGTATGCGCCGTTTCTCAATAATTTATGCTCTCTTGATCCTGGGCTTCTCGGCGATCAACCGTTTCTGATATGACAATCTGATCTTTTATCGAGGTCACTTGCAATTTCACCTTGCCACATTTCACTGTTGCCTGGATATGAACGCACGACCGTCGTTGTTGCCTGTAGCAACTGAAGCGTTGCGAGGCTGTACCTTATCTTACAGTTTCAAGCCCTTCAACATTCAATGAAAGGTGACTTTGCCTCGGTATTTGTGTATAGGAAGCAAAGCACGCTTTAACGTAACAAAGCGAAAACATTGATATGAAATGCGATTCTGCCGGTGGGGCTGGCTGCCCAAAAACGAATTACACAGCACTGCTAATTCAGTGAGAGGCAAAGTTCGAGATTGGGCTAGTTGGCAATCCATCTTCAACAACCAGCGCAGAACGGACGGGGGACAAGAAAGGGAACATAGACGAGCTCGTCTATGTTCCCTTTCTTGTCCCTTGTCCGTTCTGCGCTGGTTTTTGAAGTCAGTGAGAGGGCCGCGAATCAAGTTGACTTCAGATGCATTCGAATCAAATTGCAAGAACTCCAACTTCAAAAGGCATTCTGCATTCCTACGTCCAACATTTTCTGTAAGAGTGTTTACAAAAAAGGTGGCTTCGCCACAACAAAGGTGTGTGGGCGGCAAAGCACGCTTTAAGGTGAAAAAGCGCGACCATCGATATGAGGAGGAGGAAACAACATTATAATAATAAATAATAATATCTGGGGTTTAACGTCCCAAAACCACGATATGATTATGAGAGACGCCGTAGTGGAGGGCTCTAGAAATTTCGACCACCTGGGGTTCTTTAACGTTCACCTAAATCTAATAATAATGTCGGGGGTTTAACGTCCCAAAACCAAGATATGATTATGAGAGACGCCGTAGTGAAGGGCTCCGGAAATTTCGACCACCTGGGGTTCTTTAACGTGCACCTAAATCTAAGTACACGGGCCTCAAACATTTTCGCCCCCAACGAAAATGTAGCCGCCGCGGCCGGGATTCGATCCCGCGACCTTCGGGTTAGCAGTCGAGCGCCATAACCACTAGACCACCGTGGCGGGGCAAACAACATTATTGAAGAGTAAGAGAAAGCGGGGGAGTGAGGTACTTGATCCAGCAGGTGGTGCTGCCTAACCGGCAACAATAGCTGAAGAATTACTACTGAAGTAACAGGGCCTATAATACCTAATATCTACACACGAAAGCAGGGGAATTGTCCGAGAGGCTCGTTTTCTGTATTATACACAGCTAATGAAACCGACAGAAAATTAAGCCAAGGAAAGCATAGGGAACCTAAATTTGTGGTATCTTAGCTGTATTTTAATGATTCTCACTTAAATTGAAAGAAATTAAAGCGGACGAAAAATAACCCTTTCCGTCGGTGGGATCCGAACCCACAACCTTCGAATTACGCCTCCGATGCTATACCATTTGAGCTACAACGGAGGGTGCTCCCCCGTTCACTTCTTTGTAGGGTATTTATGTGTGCTTAATACCTGGGAGTTTTAATCAGTGCCACCCGTACCTGGGATTGTTAATAGCTGGGAGTGTAAGTCAGGTCCACTCCCCGCCTGGGCTACGGGTGGCGCTGACTAACACTCCCATGTATTAAGCACACATAGGTACCCTACAAAGAAGTGAACGGGGGAGCACTCTCCGTTGTAGCTCAAATGGTAGAGCATCGGAGGCGTAATTCGAAGGTTGTGGGTTTGGATCCCACCGACGGAAAGGGCAATTTTTTTGTCCGCTTTAATTCCTTTCAATTTAAGTGAGAATAATTACAATACAACTACGATACCACAAACAATGTTCCCTATGCTTTCCTTGGCTTAATTGTCTGTCGGTTCCATTAGTTTCTAATATGTACAGTAGCACATGCTGTTCTTTGCTAACCTCTTTTAATTCTAAAGTCATGCGGCCCGTCCATTAAGCAAATCAATACACCTTCTCAGTAGCCTCTGTTGGTTTTAAATAATTTTCATTAATTTTTACGTGTTGCATATGAAGTGATAACTGCAGCGTGAATGTATTTTTTGGTTAAAAGGTCCTTTAGCTGCACTTCACTAAGGGAAACGAGTACGTATATTGCTACCCTGCTAGACACAATACATTGTGACGTTTAACTATGACATCATGTTACATCTCCCTACCATTCTCTGTCGGTGCGTGAAGTACTGTCTCACTTCAGTGCGTGGGCGATAATAATAATTGATGATAAAGCGTCATTTCCGTTTCAAGGAAAGAGAACAGCTGCAGGCTCGTAACGGACGCTTAGACACACTTTTTCAACATTAATTCTACTAGATACGAGAATATATTTATGATATCTGAGGTTTTACGTGCCGATAGTTATGAGGCACGCCGTAGTGGAGGGCTGCGGGAATGTCTACCATCTAGTGTTTTTTGATGTGCACTTACATCGCACAATACACGGGCCTCCAGCATTTCACCTCCAAAGGAATGCGACCTCCGCGGCCAGAATCGAACCCGCGACTTTCGGGCCAGCAGCCGAGCACCGTAACCGGTGTACCTGAACCTGAACCTTAACCTGAACGCGAGAGCATCGACTGTCGAGTTTATAAGCGCTGTACAACAGAGCGCAGCGGCGAAATCAACGAGAATACGCGCATGCGCGCTCTCAACAGTCCTGCGCAGCTGTCGCCTGCCATAGGACTTTCCGGGAACTGGACACCATCCTCGCTTCTTTTGAGCACCGCTATCGTCATCCTCTTTTCTTGTCTGAACGCTGCCGTCAAGTTATAAAGCAAAAGGTCAAGTGGTCGCACTTGAGATGGATGGGATGTGATTACACCCGCTAATTATACTACGTGCGTATCAGAATTTTTATAGCGCTGCTGTTAAGCTTTTCGTTATGCCGTGTGGATTGGACAAGAAACTCTCATAATCAGAGGCCGGCGCGCGCTCTGGCTCCCTTCGCCCTCTTCTTTATTGTCTTAGTCGTCATGCTTCATCAAGCCAATTAAACCAGGCTATCCTAAGATGAAGCTAATTAAGCCATGTCATACTAAGATAAAGCTAATTAAGACCATACCAATTAAGATTATTGAAATTACGGATTTGCTAATTAAGGAGATGTTAATTAGGATCTTGCTTAGGGGTTACTTAAAGACATACCAAGTAAGGCATCAACTAATTAGGTTAGGACATTGCTAATTAATACGTTGCTAAATATGATCGTGCTAAGTAAGGCTATTTTAGTTAGGCCTTGCTTATTAGCAAGGTCCTCATTAACATGACCCTAACTTGTAAGGGCTTCATTAGCATGATCTTAATTAGAAGTTTCAAATAGCATTGTCCTATTTATCAAAGTCCTTATTACCATGGCTCTAGTTAGCACAATTCTAATTAACAAGTCAATAAACTTAGTAAGGCTTCAATTATATTGTTCTAATAAGCAATGTCATAATTAGCGAAGTCTTGATTACCGTGGTCTTGATTAGCGTGAATATGACATGACTTGCCTTACTTAACTTAATCTTAGCCTAGCTTGGCTTGATTGGCTTGACGAAGGATGAAGACTGACTAAGAACATGAAGAAAACGAAGAGAGCCAGAGAGCACGCTGGCCGCTGATGATGTCGACTCCGCACGGCATAACGAAAAGCTTAAGCGTACCGCTCTAAAAATGCCGATACACACGTAGTATAATCAGCGCATGTAATCACATCCCATCCATCTCAAGCGCGATCACGTGATGTTTTCTCTATAACTTGATCGCATCGTTCAGAAAAGAAGACAAGAAAAGGATGATAGCGCTGCTCAAAAGAAGCGGGGGGTGTTCTCCGGTTCCCGAAGAAGCCTAGCGGACGACAGCTGCCCAAGGCAGCTCATAGCGCGCATGCGCGCATTCTCGTTCATTTCACCGCTGCGCTCCGTTGTACGGCGCTTATCAACTCGGCGGTCGACGCTCGCGCGTTCAGGTTAAAAAAGTGGGCGGCTGCACCGCCGCGCCGGACATACGAGATGTTGTGCGCATACTTTCAAGGTACTTCCAATTCTCTGGTAACGATATCAAGCTAGCCTGCAACGCAAGGAGATATTTGTTCATGTTTAGTCCAGCTGTACGATTCCAAGAACCTCGGTCTTAAGCAAACCGCACTATTGCCCGCGGAAACCTGACAAGAGAAATCGTTAATGTTGATTACCCCTTACATATTTATTCTGTGCAGTCCGATAGAGTGTCTTTACAAATCCATTGAGCGTCAACGTGAATAGTCATTAGCGTAGACATAATAGACATTCTGCAATCGCCAAAGTTTGTAGGGCTGGGATTTTGTTAAGGGTGCGTAACATGCGAAGCTTTGGTCAAGAAGCAGTGTCCGCATCACCAAGACAGAAGAAGGACCTAATAGCATAGGCGAGTAATTAACCTTAGAGACGACCCGCCGCGGTGGTCTAGTGACTGCTGACCTACAGGTCGCGGGATCGAATCCCTGTCGCGGCGACAACATTTCGATGGCGGTGAAATGCTAGAGGCCCATGCGCTTAGATTTACGTGCATGTTAAAAAAAACCCAGGTGGTCGCAATTTCCGGTGCCCTCCACTACAGCGTCTGTCATAATCATATCATGGTTTTAGGACGTGAGGCCCTACAATTATTATTAACCTTAGAGACGGATCTTCCCTAGTAAGCGGAAAGACACTGTTGAGTAAGAAATGTAATCGGCAGTTATTCTCATTTCCATCGAAGCCGCGGAAGTGGCGAGATCCATATTTCGACGGAAACTATGTTTGTGCAGTTAACCTCCCGTTGTCTTTTCCTTAGTTATTAATTCTCTGGTTACATCTGTTCTATCACACTGCTGTAAAAAATTCGATATACTGATTACTATATTTTATTCTGCGGCTGATGGTTAACTCAATCAGACGGAATTAGAAAAAAAATCTTCTCTTCGTCAGTACGGGCATAATCTAACAATTTTAGTTTTAGTTTCGACTCTAAACTTTCACTTAACGGTTGCGTTTGACGATTTGATCAGTTTTTTGCAATCTTCAAAATTTATCGCATGCTTTCTCTTTTCTTCCGTTGCCATTATATCTATCGTCTGAACTTGGTAACCAAATATCTACAGCAGGTCATGGTGTTCTTTGCTAACCCCTTTTAATTCTATATTCATGCGGTCTGTTTATTGAGCAAATCAATATACTTCCTTCGCAAAGTTTCAGGTCCTGAAATTTTTTACCGAATTTTACCGTTTTGTTTTCATCGTAATATTTTTCTACCAGCCAATGTTGGGTCCGCAGATCATCGCAGTTCGGTGTTTGAGGTTTAACAGCAGGAATCGTTAACTTCCCTTAGATGTCTATCTGTTCTACAAGCGTCTTCAGAAGGACTGAATGAAATGTTAGATGATCAGTTATTCTGAATTAGAAAAAAATACCGAGCACGCAAAAAAATTGGCGGCCATTCCGCCCTGCAGACGTGGATATCCAGCGAAGCTGTATCAAACACCACACATGCTGTGTGTGTGTGTGGGGGGGGGGGGGGGGGATATGTTTTATGATCACTTTAGAGTAATGATAGGAATAATCGCTTTGTGATCGCTGTGGTAGACCGTGATCGGTTTCGCGACCATTTTCAGCAAAAGGAATTTGTTCCTTTCCTCGAGCGTTGTATTCACACTGTGCTTCTGGTGTCCTTAATTTCCGTGGTCTACCCATGGCAGTCTTAGGATGAACTAAATGAATTGCTAGACGGGTCTCCCTTTTATATTTGAAAGCGGGAAACACACGCGGGGAGAAAGAAGGGCTGTTTGACGTCATTCGAAGCCCTCGTGTGAAGTTCAAGGCAGCTGCAACCTAATCGTCACCGGAAACGTGTGGGACGGTGTTCCCATCGTTCACAGGCGTCTTATCATCCATCATGCTGTTTTTATGCTTGCTTTGTTGTTTTCTTTATTGAAACGAATACTGAGCTTTATGCTGTATGCCTGATTGCAATGAAAGATATGCCGTTTGCCTTCAATTGTTGAAGGGACCCTAAATCACCCAGAGATTGAAATTTAGTTGCGGCGTTACAGTTGTGCACTATAGTCTACAGCGGACGCTAGAGGAGTTACACGCATTTGCTCGTTTCGCGCTTTCCTTCAATACGCTGCGTTCGTCAGCTCGTCTGTCCACCTCTCCGAATGCCCTTCCTCAGCGTACGAGGTGAGAACGCAAGGAGCGCGCGCATCAGCTAGCAGAGCAGCACGCGGGCGTCTGTGGTGAGTAGTGGGAATGGCCCTATTTCTGAGGCACATACTCGCTATAGGAGTTTTGTGCTGACACCACGAAATTTTCAGACCAACTAGAGGTATACAGCTTCGATGTAAAAACCCAGCGCACACAAAAAAAATTTCGACGCACACTAGGACTAATGCTTGCACCATCGGCATGCGCCAGCGCTGGTCTGTCTCCTGTGTTTGTGTCCAATTTATTGCGCCAAGTTAGTCCAGTTGATGCATGCATTCCGAGACACAGTCGTGTCGTATCATTAGCGACGGCAGCCGGACAGATGCAAGGGACACTGTTGAGTGAAAATTTTTTATCATTTGGACGTGAGGGCCCGCGTACACTAATTTTTTTTACACTAAAAATGTTCGCAAGAGAAAAGTTGAGCCTTCTCTGACATTGGACCCATCATTAGAAAAAAAGAACAATTGATCAGTGAGAAATGTCATTTAAAAAGAGCAACTTCATGCATACCGCTTAAGGAAATCGTTTTTTAGACTTAACATTCCTAGGTTGTAGAAAGCACAGTATTTATTTTCTATAGCTGTTTTACTTTACATTCTAAGAAAAAAAAACAGCACCTGTGCTTATACTCCCTTTAAATTTTAGATTTTTCTTTAGATTTTAGATTTAAAGTTTAGATTTTTCTGGGTGAAGGGGCCAGTCAAGCTGTGAAATGCAGCTTTTTTCCCTTCGCACCAAACCACGTATACAGTGTATTTTCGTGTACTTGTCACGTGGTTAAATAAACTCAAACTCAAACTCAAAGATACATTTAACTCTCTTCTGGAGAGTCGCGCATCTCACAACACTCCGAAGACAGCGTAACGATCTCGAAAATAGAGTTAACATATATCTTTAAAGGTAGTTATGTAAGTGGCAAGACAGGCCTAACAAAAAAATACTAACAGGTACTGTCGTTTTTTTTTGTTAGAGTGCAGGGGCAAAGGGAATAGAAAAGATCACAACAAATGATCTTTCGGATTTATGCTAACTACAAGTTAGAACTCTTGTCAAAAGTGTAAATATTTACCTACGCAAAAAAAACAAAAAAAAAACAAACATTGAGTATACTACAGCAGTCTACACGGTGAACATCGATTTATTTTTTCTCGTTACCGACTTTAACCAGCTTTAACCGGCTTACCTTCCTTGCGGTGACGCTTATCCATGTGCCCCTTGACTCGAAGCTGGCATAGGGGTGGTGGAGAGGGGAGTGTTATGTCCTTCAAATTAGAAAATGGCACGAACTTCCGCATTTCTATCAAATTATCGAAATCATATTTTTTTTATAATGGCGTTTTGCGGCAGGGGTGGGCTTTTGAAAACGAGCTACGCCAGAGCGCGCCTGTCTTTTTTTTTTCTTTTTTTGAAACTGCATAAACTGAAGAAGTGGGCGAAAGATAAAAAGGCGCACAATAAAGTTTGAATTATAACATCTCGATCGAATTACCAGACGTCCGTTGGCGTTTTACAATTCGCGCTACGCAGGCGGAGCTTTGCCTGCGGAGTTTCGAAATTGAGCAGCGCGGAAGCTTTGGCAGTAAAAACTGTAACGGTTTTTTTCACCCCTTTCCTTAAAAAATAAAAGGAGCACTCTACTCTCTCAGGATTTTTTTCTTTTGCTGGTTTTGTTCAAGTTTATGAAGAAGTTAAAATATACTGGCGAAGTCAGGCCGAAGGGTAGAAAAGACGTTTAAAAATTAGCCGAAAAGCAGTAACTAGACGCCTCTAGGGCCGCCGTTTGAAAATGCCGAACGCCTATTCCGTACGACTTTCTGTGCAGCGCCTCGAAGAGTACGCAAGTACTTTTTGGTACGGCAAAGATGAGGCGACGTACTTAGTTCTGCGACATGCTAGGCACGGTTCCGCGACATACTTCCTGTAAAATAATAGCGCCTTCGTTGTGCTCGGAGAAGTAGCGGCGATGCTGCCTAGTCCAAGAATGTATCGTGTAACCCCACAAGCTCTTGCTTGAATTATGTTTTTCTATTCTGTTTGTCGGCTACCTTCGCCATTAATACGTCCGTTATCACTACTCCGTTTCTTTTTGTCTTCTTTTTTTCTGCAAAGGCAAGGCAACGGGAGGACCTGCGTGCAGCTTACATTCAGCGAGATAATGGTGAGCTTTATTTCCCATTTTGTTGACTCATTGGTACATTCGCAATGGTTCGATCGTTACGTCGCACCTTTTTTCGTGTATACTTTCATAGCATCCTACGGATCCATCAAAGAGATTTGAGTAATGCGAGCTAGAGAGCATATAAAATCAGCACTTGGGAATATGCCACCATAATGATTACAGAGCATAAAAGGAATTGTTACGTGTGTGCTATATGCAAGGAGTAATCTGTATGTAACTCTAGACAAAAGCGGAACTTCAGAAAAGTCAAAGATCGCTACAGCTCACCTTATTTCACGATATGCGGGAGCGGAAAGTGAGGTATAGACAAAAAAGAAATAAATATACAAGAAGAGATAATATACAGGCAAATTAGTGCAAAAAACTGGGAATACTCGTATTCACGTAAGCTTTCGAAGGTCATAAACAAGCAGTCAGAAACTGGATGTGGCAGAACTTGAATAGTAATAATGCAAGTCGGTATACATTTAATTTGAACACTCATTATAGAAAGAACGCGGATTTATTGGCACGTTCGGAATGTACCGAGGGAAAAAAAGGCGACATGTTGCGCACGTTTTACAATTTGGCTCTGGTGTACATACCTCGTAAACGATTTGCGTAGTATAGTAGTTGGGCGAGTTCTATTGTTCTGCCCACGCTTCGAGCAGTGCTCGTGGTTGGAATAGTAACGTCACTTTTTTTCACGCACCCTCATAAGACTATGCAACTGGGCCAGTCAATCTTGAAGTCGACTTTTTGTTACGAAACAATTTCGTCTTGGCTTAAGAGAATTGGCATTCCTTTTCCTTCACACGATCTGTGTCGCGTTTACCTAAAGCTCTCGTACCGTTGTCTGTGGCCACGAATACCGCCCCCCATTCGGAACACCAGCCCTTGCACCAGCAGTTTGGACGGACGTTCTGTTCCACCTCCCCCTTTCTTCCCACGCGTGTGACGTTTCTTCTCTTTTGTTTCGGCCGGGAGCCCCCGCACCTCTTCGATTGGTCTACGCTGGTCACGTGGCTAGTCGACGTCAGCGGCGGCGATTGGTTTGCGTCGATCCGCGGCAGAGGAGGCCAAGTGCGCTACCCACCTCTCTCTCCTCTTCCTCCTCCTCATCCCCCCATCTACACCCGGGACGAAGCGCAGCTGCGGCGCGCGCCGCTTGTGGCGCCCGCTCACGTTATAAATACTCACCACGCGGGAAACTTTGCCGCGTGTTGAGCAGCGACTGCGACCGAAGAGAGGAGGGACACCGCGCAATTGGTCCAGAGTCCGCCGCCCAAGGAAGACACAGCGTGCCCCAGGCTTCCGTCGACGCATCACTGCGGACCCAACGTGAGTTGCTGGAGCGGAAACCTTGCTGACACTGAACATTCTTATTCGACAGTTCGATAGAGGAAATAGTGACGCAGCGCGAACGCAAGCTTAATCGTGACCCTTTCATTTCAAATCGTTTCAATATCTAGAAGTAAACTCACAACTTTATTTCTTGCCTCAAGTCAAATGAAAAGTGTTGTTCAGGCGCCCTAAAGGCTAACAACTATTTCGGCATACTAAAGGAGGTTAGCAGCCATGACCTTGCGATTGAGCGTCTGCCTCAGCTGCATAGGGTTGCGGGTTCGAAGCGCTGCTTTAGCTACCCACTGGTTGAAATTTGGCACTGTTATTGCTTAGCAGGCGATAGAGCTTCCTTAGAATCGACAGGTCCTGTGAAAGTAAACTGTTACCTGCATGCCACATCTAAATTGTCTTGGCGCAAAAATGCTCTGAAGGTGATCTCGGCCGCTTTCATAGTGTCACTTGCTCATACGTCATCCCAAAGCAGCCAATAAGTGGCGATGCTCTCAAGTTGGGGAGATGCGCTTGTTTCCACGCATTGATATACTAAAACGTTGAAATACCTAGCTATTCCATTCGCTGGAATACTAGCCGCCAGCACTTTGTCAACTTTTCTCAGTGACCACCGGAGCCAAATTTTACTTATCTTATCCGGTGACCTGACCAGCGTATTATGCTTTACATGGCTAAGTATGAACGAAGTGTTTTAACTAGCACATTTTTGTCGAATGATTTTGCTATAGCTAAAACGGATGCGCTTGGATGGCAAGTTCATTTTTGTTCTGTGACAATGAGTTATTGCGCTTTGCGCGTAGTTTTCAACCGCATATAAAACGGGATGCTAAAAATTTCAGTAATCATAGCAGCAATAAGAAGACAGGGACCATTACTCAGACCATCGTGGAAGCTTATATGCAAGACTGGCTAGGACGAGAAAGGAGGAGGGATGTCTGAGTGCCTTAATGCAATGCGGGAAAATGCAAGGCGAACGATTCGAAAAGAACCAGTGCTCCCAACACGTGACTAAACCGTCGATAAGTCTGCGTGAAAGTCCGCATTAAAGATCAGCCACCGCGCTCTTGCACTGGTGTCGTTTTGCTGAAGCGACATTGTTTACTGTTCGGCTGTATAGCGCCTTAGTAAGCGACAATAGCAGCCTCGTTCCGATCAAACGCTTATGTGCCCGTTTCCTGGCTATGAAAAATAGAGAATTTTCAGAGACTAAAAGAAGCTTGCACAAACGATGCACATATTTTAGGGTGCAATAAAGTGCGCGTTGCTGGCAAAGTTCTTGCTTATCAGAGTCCTGTTTAACACGGGGCATGCAGCGGCTACTACTACTTTTCTCACATTTGTCTTGTGTTTATGCAAGAGCAACAACTTCTTTGACATTTATCACGTGTACCGGTTAATAGTACTACTGAGTTCAGCTCCGGTTGCCTGAGCACGAATGATGTCGCAATGTCATGAGCGAATGAAAAGTGATTTCTTGTCATGGGTTAGGTTGCGCATGCTTATACTCACTCTATACACTTGATCGGAAAGCGGGAAACCGTGCACACAATGCTAATATGCAGCGTGTGAATACCCCCCTCCCCTCACCGCCCTTACAACACTCGAACCACTACGCTTCTTTCGCCTATATTTAACCACAAATGTGAGCTTGTGAGCTCCCAGTGCTTTCCTTAATATTTTTCATTGTTATTTATTCTCATTTACGATTTCCTTCAAAATCACGGTATCGTCGTGTGGAGATCTTAATTGCATTTTGCGTTAAACCCCATCAATTATTCTTAATTGCGTTTTACGCCATTGTTAGCACGCGTTATTATATCGGATGTTCTCATCTAGCTACTTGGATGTATCCTTGCGTAAGAAGAAAACAGATAAGCGAACATGGGAGGAGCTTGGAACGATATCAGTTTGAAAAATCGAGAAATTTCCTCGATTCTCCATGGAAACACCAGGAACCACTGCCTGACTCGGGATCTTCTTACTAACAACAAGTTAACTAACCAGAATATCAGGAGGTGGCACAACAAAGACAGAAAAGTGCTCCAAGATGGGATGATGGATGTGGTGAGATTTGTTGCCTGAGAAGGGCGCTGAGTATGTGTGGGATATCGTATGGCACAGTATTGTGGATTATGCTTCATCCAAGTATAGTTATCTTGTTTGCGCGTCTAAGTGTACGAACGTTTGTCCCTATTTCTCTAGCGGAACCAGACAGCCACTGCCTAATGTCAAACGTACGATTTAATTCTCCGCACCGCACAGGCATTCAACGATCTCTTGGTGTTAGAAGGTGGGGCAAAACTGACTGGCCATTTACTTTATGTGAATAGTATTTCACTTTTCGAATTACCTCAGGACTTACTTGAGTATCGTTTTGCAGAAAAAACAACGTTCCAGAGTTCATGTCGCATATGTTACACTGGTCCTATTTGCCTTACCGATAACTTCACTCAGTAAAGAACGCACAATTGTACTTTCCGTGTACCGAACTTCATGTCATACCCATTAAATGCAGTCAAGCTGCGATCATCGTTTCACAGGCGTATGACGAGACAAGTACTTGATGGATCTACTGAACATGTCCAAATAAGGAAGTTTAGGGTAAGATGGAAGCTTGAAAAAATTAATCATTTTTTGACAGGGTGTGTCGCTGGAGCCATCGTTTCGACAAGCAGATTTGCGTTTGTCAAGAAACAACGCTTCTCTGACAAAGACGAGTCTGCTTGCCGAAAGGTCGGCTCGAGCGACGTCCCCTGTTGGAAGATTTTTCATCTCTACCAGCTCTACAACAGGCTGTTCGTTTTGTTGACCGACTTATTTTTGTATGACTCTTGCGGTCTTTTGTTACTTGTGCACAGAAGTCTCTCTGTAATATAAGTTTGGAATATTGTCTAATAGATATATACAGATCTAACATGGTAATGATAATCATTAGAAAAATAAAAATAAGCAGTTCAGGACCGGACAAAATTGGGATATTTTTGGTTGTTTCTTTAAACATTTGCACCTGTAGGATATCTCCAAGTCTCTGGACAGTTTTTAGTCCTGTTTCAAATCAATTTGCTTACAAAATCTATTAGGCGTAAGCCATATCATGTAACTACTTGAACAGTTATACAACCATTCGATGCTTCGTCTGCGAATGAAATTGTTACTTTTAGTGTCTTATTAAAAGTGTTAAGTTGGTGCTCTACGAAATCATATTGCGATTGACAACGTTTGCACATTGTTTAGATAAACCTTTAAAAAGTTGGAGCCCGCTTTCTATAAGTGCATCTTCAAGATCACCTAAACAGAAACACTGCAGTTGTTGGATGAACGTTAAGAAGAAAAAACGCCCCACATTACTTGCCTAGTTGCATTTCAATTTCAAGATAGGCGTTTCTTTCGCAACGCTGAAAAACGCACGCCTTAATTATACTCGCATATTTCGCTGTCACGACAGTGCTACGGGAGTGTCATCTCTTCTGGCGGCTCTCTTGTACGAACTACGAAAATATTATTCATATACGACTCTCTATACTTCGACGCAACTGAAGTTGTAGGCTCAGTACGCTTACACAGCCCGCGATTGTTACGAATGGGTCCCGGGCGACCGCTTGGAACATACGTGCTTCGCGTGCGTGCTAAAGAAACGTTTACTCGGCGCCAGCTCTCCCGTTCACGTTTTAGCCTGCTATATTGTATCGTGCCAGCCTTACCCTTTCACCCCTTCCTGGCCACTCTTTACCGGCAACGAGAAGACCCTCTGGCTTCGATCGTGCCTCTCCAACTGCCTCTCCAGGTCTTGAGTGAGACATCTTCGTATTTGCCTAATGCTTAGCCGTACGCCCTGCCACACCGCCCGCCCCGCCACATCTCCATTATCCCCTGTATAAACACTCGCGCGCGAAACCGCATATCTTCGCACTTCTACGCCTTTCGGGGTGGCGCCTCTCGGTGCCTATTAAAGTTTAATTAAACTGTAAGCAGTACGTTGATCCCAGGGACTGATGAGAGCACGAGCTTATAAATTTGCCTTAACACTGCTGCGAAATTACACGGTAAGCTGGCTGATGAGGGGGGCATCTTCACTTTGGCTCATTCGTGCAGACAAGTTTGGTTCTGCACGAAAACAAAATGTTATTTGAAAGTAGCATCAGAATGGCCAATGGAACGTATTGAGAAGAGGTTTTAGTTAGATACGGCAGCTACGGGAATAGATCGATACGCCGCCAGATGTTGATACGTTGGATGTATGTGCTGTTGCCGGACACGGATTGTTCTCTATGGATTCCTATGGGTACTTATTCGCTATGGGTTCAAAAGATAATCTGAGTACTTTTTGCAGTCCCAGCGAATGATAATACAAGTTAAATCAAATTTAAGAATAAGAATTATTACTGCTTTGAGGGAAAACTGAAGGTAACCAGAGTGTCCGGGCATAAGTCACATGGTCCCTTGTGCACTTGCCTATGAGACGACTGGAAGGCGATAGCCATGTTTTTCTTCTCAGACAGTTGTACTGATCCCGCCCGAAAGCTTTCCGCACCAAACGTAGTTTTTCACTGCCTCTGGGATCGGCGGAATTGGAATCTTTGTGCACCTCACGTGGTTTTGCAGTGCCTCCGTGATCGGCTCACCTTTGACCGAGCGGCGATGTCATGGAATGGCGTCATCACGTGACGTCAAAGTGACGTCAAGATGACGGCACAAATTTTGGCGACCTGTGACGTCATGGTGACGCCATCACACGATGATTCTTTTTATCACTCATGTTGGCGTCGCCGACGGTCACTTTTCGCGTTTGATGAGGCATCTAAGGCTTTCGCCTTAAAAGTGCTGCAAAACTTCTGCGGCGAAGTTTCGAAAGCTTCTCGCTCGTAAGCGCTCTTTCCTTTTGGCCGGATACCTTATTATAATCAGTGACAGTATTGGCTGAAGTTTTTTCCTACAAACGTTTCTAGCCTGAGTTGTCTTTCTTTCTAACCAAATCCGCGCTCCCCTATGCAAGAAGTAGCCTGAGTGATTTTTTTGTGAATACCGGTCCTACTGTCTGGAACTAGAGACATCAAGACTGAAACAGAAAGTGCAATTCGATGGCAAAGAAGAAAAAGTTAGGTAATGCTACTTACCTGTGTCAACTGCGGGGATTCGTATATAGACTTAATACGCAGCGGAATTGACAGGGCAGCAAGAGAACTGCAGCTCGGAAAGTATCAGAGTCTGAATGAAGTTTGTTTTGTGTTTCTCGCGAACACATCTGGCTGTATAGAGTATGGTGTCGCGAACTCCAGATTGAACGCTACGTTTCTAATGTTCTCGCAATGATTGACCAAGGATCTGAAAAAAAATTTAGAAAAGAAATCGAACAGAAAGGGATCGATGTTGACTCTGATTGACTCTGTGACGTAGTGAACGTCAAGTCCCCATCAGGCTGTGCAGGTTCCCTGATTCTCTGATGGTGATGTTACGCTCGTTTAAAACCGTAGAAAGAGATCGAAAAGCCACTCAATCTATATGAGGAAGAATGGTCAATTTACCGTGGACCTTTTAGGAGTTTCCCCATACGGATTACATTGAAATGGTTGGTGCGTGGCAGTGTGTGTTCCGGTCACAGGTTTACTACCTTCATTCACTAGCCGAAAAATGAAATATGTAATCTGAATATTTGCACAGAAGAGCCAGAAATTGCGAGAAAGTGCGCAATCGTGTATCTTCGCGTGCCTCGGTGCCTTGTGACACAGAAACCGGCGCAGATGTGAACCATTTACCGGCATTAAAGTTTCTAGCCTACAGCTTCTAGCACGTCACTTGATGTTAAACTTTACCGGCTCTACATTTTAGGCTAAATTTAACCTTTCTCTCCCTCACTATTTATTGAAGACTGTCTGAAGAACCGCCACGCGTATCTTTAGCTCTATTCACTTACCAAAGTAAACGACGTGGCACGAATGACGCATAATTATGGCAACTGCATATTTAAGCCAGCGCAGTAATATAACGTATCCCCGACTTCTCATTCGGCACTGTACTCACGCGCCAGACAGCGGTGACTGAGGCTTTGGAAAGACAGGAAGCGTACAAGTGTACCGGGAGCCGCTTACCAACGTTTTTCGGGTCACGTAGTCCCGAAACAGAAGAAGTAAGCAAGGGAAAGGCGATTCAAATTTCGCCGCAGCTTAAGGACGCAGCCGCCCGTACAAGGTTGCACGCGGCACGTGTGGCTCGGATAGCTGTCATTTGAATTCCACACGGCGCGTGCGCACGTCGGGAGAATGGAACCGTCACCGCGGCTTCCGTATTGCGGATACGCTGTGCGAGCCGCCTGTTGCCCGGCTTCTGCTCCCAGCCGCACTTCGGAGACGGCACAGCAACGCTAGTGTAGTTACATCTAGAGTAAACGAAAGATAACTACTCGTGGTTAATGTTCATCCGAAGCCTTCAGCTACGGCGTCCCTCGTAACCCACTATGCTGCCTAAAAGGGAAGTTAAACCGCACATATTTATAACAGCGAAGCTGTTTCAGCCGGCCGTGTGTACAAATTGGTGTGTACAATTTGTGTGTACATTTATAAAAAACTATCACTATCATGAACGGGTATGGGCCACAGAGATTAGGCAAATCCCACTACTCACCGCTGGTCCACTAGAAATGAAGAAGGCAACAGACGGGCGGCAAACACCAATTAAGATTTCTAGACAGACCTAACCAGTAATTGAGAGAAGCTTTAATAAACCGTCGCGATTAACCCAGTGACAAACACATTGGCCGCAAGTTTCAGCTTCGCTGAAGAATCTGTACGGAGTGCTTCAGCGGTACGTACAAGGAGAGGATACTAGGGAACGGGAAAGGCAACGGCGGCTGCGATAAGACCCCGAAGCGATGGAAGCCCTTCACGAACGACGACGTACCCGTAGGTCTATGGGAGGTGCGAACGCTCGGTTTCAGCGCGAGTTTCTGTCTCTAGAGTTTGGACATCCGTGCCGTGTCTGTGACTGTCCGTGGTTTAACTCGAACCTCTCTGCGCTGAGAAGCAACCTAGAAACCACCTAGAATCACCTAGCTAAAGCCTAGCAACGACCACTTAGAAACAACGCACTTAAAACAACGTGCATCACCTAGCTAAAGCCTAGCAACAACCTAAAAGCAACTAGATTACACTTCAGAATCGTCCAACTTCGCTGTGTCGAGCCTTGCGCGACTTACTGCAAGCTTCGCCATTTTTTTTTTTAAATGAGAATACTTTAAGTCGATATGTTGGCGCTCCCCGTCACGAAGCTTGCATGCGAGTCTTTGCGAGGCTTCGCGAGACGTTCGCGAGACCCGTCCAAAAGACCCACGCGACCTTCTCCGAGCCATCGTTGTGTGGAGAGGGAACGGTTTGTTATGACGCCATCACGAAGTCCGCCAGAATTTTTTACGTCGGTGTGACGTCATACCGTGACCTGACTACATTAAGTCACGCGATGACGTCATCAACTGACATCATCGATCGGTCCGAGGTGGGCCGGGCCGATCCCGGAGGCTGTGCAGGACCACGTGATTGTGGTGCAGAAATCTTCAAGGGGTGGTTTGGGGGTGCGGAGGACAGTGCAGTCGACAGAGAACGTCAAGGTAATCGTATGCCTGTCTCTCACATTGTGCTTTATTTTGTCATGCATGGAATTCGGTCCAGGATTGTATAACCTTATGCATCGCCGAGCGTGCAATTGGCTTTCGCCTTCGAGTGTTACAGAGAATGTAACATGCTGCCGACCTTTCTGCTAAGTAGTTGTAACGTGTACTAATATTCCTGTACGCACAAGACACAACGTATTCAATATGTTCAATGTCACATTTGAAATGTACACCTGCTGGAAGTTATCGCACTTTTGCTCCTCGTTTCTGTGTGACGTTCGTCTTGATTTCACGCTATGACGGATTCGTCACGAGCACGTAACAACTCACTCGCTTCTAGCCAACCGCGCCGCGCTATTAGTGATGCAGATTCTGTTCTGACACTATCCTTAGAAGAACGTTTTGCCGATAGCCGCTGCTCCCTGCACTGTTTCCGCGTGAGCTTTACCTCGTAACTCGAACGCTATGCGTGAGCAGTACGAACCCTCTATACACCGATAAGCCTGGATAATCCGCCGTTCAAATTAGAAACTAACTTTCTCGTCTGCTGTTTCTTCTTTTCATTTTTTTATTCATGTTGTAGTTACCCGTTGTGCTCACTGAATTCCATTTCCACGGCGTTCAGGCAGGCCTCGTCGCCCGGGCCAGTCTTTCATTGCCAGCGTCTCATTTACAAGGGAATGAATGGATTACGCTTCAGTCTTTTGTTCTGCAGTGACGACGCCCTCTCGAGTGACTTGTACACAAAAGAAAGACTTTCTGATTGCATTTGCCGTTTCAATGCGCTTCTGGCGCTGACTCTTGAGTCAGCTGCCGCTTTATACCTTCACCTCGCTGCCCCGCTGTTCTCCGATTGCTGACCTGAGTATCGTGTGCTTACTTCCGATTTTTTATTCTTCTTCAGAACGTGTGCAGAGCAGTAAAAGAAAACCTGCATTCACATTTGCAGAGGCGAATGTACGCAACGCGAATCCTTAAAAGTGGGCCGTGTTCGATTGTCATACCCAACATGTCACTGTTAAAAGCGACCAACTGCCCACTGACGAACAATTAACTCTATTAATTGAGCTCCACAGCTTTATACAAACGGCAATTTCGCTTGCAATGCCACGATATCATCATGAGGTATGCCGTAGTTTTGGACACCGGATTTTTATTTACCACCTGGGGTTGTTTAACGTGCGCATAAATAAAAGATTACGAGTTTTTTTTTTCATTATACTGTGATCTGAATGAGGCCACCACGGCCGTAATCGACCTAATGACATCTAGCTTAGCAGCGCAGCATATTATTGATCATTTAAACTCCCAGGTCTGTGCTACTACGCAGGCGTTGGTCTTGTGACAACAAAATGCGCCTTAATGACTTACGAAATATATGCGTCGCTAGACGTTTTAATCTTCAAGGGGCATTACCAAGGGCTGAAAACTCGTGAAACCTGAAAGTCAGAGGGAGCTCGAAATAATGTCATTCGAATTTGACGCAACTATTTGTTGTTTTCTTCTTGTTTGGGGATCTAAACGCTTCACTCCATTTTCCCTGTGCGCCCGGAAATAAATTCTATTGCTTTCAATAAACAAATCTTAGGCGATCAGTACCGCTGTTTATATGCGCGCTTTAGAACGTCGCAAAGAGCACCATAGGTGTTCTATCGCAAAGCTCAGAGCAGTGTTGACGACATGTCTCCATCAAAGTCGTTTCGCGATTTCCGATAGCTTAGCTGAAACGAAGGCTTTGTGGTTATCAGACCGCCTATTACTAATCATATTTGAAACAGCATATACTCTGCATTTCATTGGCGCTCTTTAGCCATCAGTGCTTCTTGCGCTACAGACCACCACACATCATCACTTTGCATATTCAAACCCGCCGTGGTGGTCTAGTGGTTATGGTGCTCGACTGTTGACCCGAAGGTTGCAGAATCGAATGCCGGCCACGGCGGCCGCAGTTTCGATGAAGGCGAAAATTCGTGAGGTCCGTGTTTTTAGCACGTTAAAGAAACCCAAGTGGTCGATATTTCTGGAGCCCTCCACTAAGGCGTCCCTCATAATCACATCGTGGTTTTGGGACATAAAACCCTAAAAATTATTATATTATTACTTTGCAATTTTAAGCAAAGCTTGTTATGAGTTATAGATTACGGTGGCGGTGGCGGAATAGTACGCAAAAAAACCTTGGCGATGGTACAGAAACGCTGTCCTCGAAGATGCGCCGGCTACATGCGTGTTTGTATGCGCCGTTTCACAATCATTGGTGCTCTTTTGATCGTGGGTTTTGTCGGCGATCAGCCGTTTCTGATATGGCAGTCTGATTTTTTATCGATGTGACTAGTCATTTCCCCTTGCCACATTTCATTGCTACCTGGATATGAACGCATGACCTTCGTTGTTGCCTGTAGCAAATTAAATTTAGCGCTGCTAAGCACGTGGAGGAAGGTTCCATTTTCGGCATGGAGGAAGGAAACAGTTAGGAGGAGGCGTTGCGCAATGAGAGAGAAAGAAAGAAAGAAAGAAATAAAGAAAGAAAGAAAGAAAGAAAGAAAGAAAGAAAGAAAGAAAGAAAGAAAGAAAGAAAGAAAGAAAGAAAGAAAGAAAGAAAGAAAGAAAGAAAGAAAGAAAGAAAGAAAGTGCAGTACGTCAGGCACGCATTTCGCTTGCTCCCATTTTCCCGATAGATGACAAGTACTCCTGAATTTTTAATTTTTTTCGCGTTATTCCTGCCTTTAGTCAACACCTGCTGATGCGATAAACTATAGCCTCACTGATTATTTCCGTAATCTCCGAAGAGACAACGGATGCCCTCATAGCGCTTTGACTTTGCAATTACTCCCTGATTCTCTCGACCCTCGCTCAACTGAAAGGGATTAGTAATGACAGGTTTTGGGGGAGGGGGGTGGGGGGGGAGGTCCGCAGTTGTCTATACAAAGCCGAATCGCGTCAGCAACGTTTGTCGATCACTTCCACGCGTCCTGCGTCTGGGACACGCAGGTGGGCCGAGATTACGATCATCGCGAGCTTTGTTGGCGAGGGTCGGATTCACAGCTGTCAGCCCAGCGAATGTACGATTGACATCGCTTTGGCCCGCAGGTTCGCGAAGCGATTATTACGCGCCCTACCAGCGCTGCCGACCAAGGTAAATGTAAACTGGTAGCGTAACTTCCGTAGAAGCCCACGTGTCAAGCCGGTGGCTAGTTGTTGCAACAGTCGCCATCTATTGTGAGGAGGGGACAAACAGAATTAAAAAAAAGAAAAAGATGACGTCACAACCGGAAGCGGAAATGACGTCCCGTTTAACGCGATGGGCGCGAAATTATGAAATTTTGGACCGGGCGCCGCTTCTTACTTTTTTTTATAGCGCATGTTCTTTTTCTTATTCACTATGACGGCTCCATAATGGAAGCCTGCAAGATAACGGGAAGACGAAAAAGACAGATTTGATAAATAAGGTGTATTTTATTGGCGAAATATTGCAGTTGAACAGGATATTACCCCAAATATATAACACAGAAATCAGAAGTAGCATAACCATTCAACGTGCACACTGTGATGGTGTAATGTGGGCCCAGGATCCGAAATAATTCAACGGGCAGTCAGGTGATTCTGTACACACAACACAGACTTTAACACAACCGATAACTCTGACGATTCACACACAACACACTACAGCATTCCTTATTTACATCCTAAACGTCCTACGCGCCTCGCACACAAACTGTCCTACTCGCCGTTATGAACTGTTGCCGCTGCAGCGAGGTCGGTCGTCACCGGTACTCCTTGGGCAGTCAACAGTCACGCTGCCTTGACCGTGGCGAGGTGGTAGTGGTGGTGATGATGGCACTGCAGGCCGGTAGATCACCAGGCCACTGCAGCGCAGGTTAGCTGCCCGTCGCCAACATGAGCCGCGGCCACCTCGTGACACCACTCGGGCCCCAGGACCTCAGGCCAGGAATAGACTAGTGCTGCCGGTCTCTGTGTCAGCACCGGGCACAGAGCGGGAATCAGGCTCACCAGGTCCACATGGCTGGCGGACGCCTGGTTAAGCGATGTCGCGACCCGAACCGCCGACCAGCGGCTGTCGTTCCAACCGTGTCGCGCTCCAACTCCTCGAGCCGCACGCCCCGCTCGCGCTTCCTTTTCGTCGTCTTCCCCTCCAAGGCGTACCGCAGAGCAGAACAGTCGTTCCCTCTTCGCCCCATCACGGGCCACACAATCCACATCATCACACACACAAACCTTGCACACGTGTTGCTCTTGCATCCGTAGACAGCGCAGCGTTTCTTCGCGTAGCGTGGCGGACTCATCGTCCCGAAGGGCGACAGCACGCCGGCCGTGCGCTGGCAAAACACAGTCACTGAACGGTTTCCCGATGGCTGCGATGGGCTATATACCTTCTGCCAAGTACCACGACTAGAAAACAACGCTTATGCGCTCACAAAGAGACGCGGGTACAGCGACGTCATAGAGTGTTAATGCGCACCGCAGTGAGTGCAAGACTAAGTTGTATAAGCTTGACGTTTTTACCGTTTCTCGAACTTTCATGAAGGCCGCGTTTGAATTTCAACAGGACAGACAGCGGCTGATGCCAGTTCAGGATTCTTTCAGCCAGCTAGACAGACCTCTGTCAAAGATGTTTATATTTAGGACAGATAACTTACGCACAAAAGGAAAACATAGCTGACGGCACGGGCAGCTAGATATGCTTACTGTAATTAGAAGTATGTTCAGCGGAATGACATTTTTTCAACAGAAGTATGTGTATTTCTTTTGCGTGTGTCTGAACTTGTTGAAAGTTATGTCCTGCAGCAAATACCCGATTGGCCAGAAAAACAGTCCTCGTGTTGCCTTTCAAAATGGCGTTGACAGCTCTGTGTGCACGTTGTCTGTCAAACTGTAAATTCCCTTTCCACTTCCTTATCCCTAGCCTCTTCGAACCGGCCTGTCCCTAGTGCAGGGTAGTAAACCGAAAACTCTTATATAGCCAGATGACAGTTTTCGACAGCTAAACCTACCCACCTTTCTCTCTGTCTAAAGGAATTCGATTATCTCTTTTCGTCAGCAATGCGCTATGTTCGCGATCAGGTCGCCGATAGGGATATTCTCTGACGGCATTCGTTTTATTTTTTCAGTCTATTGCGTTCCTGCACCAATGTTCGATTTTTCTGTTTTGGTTTTGCTTTCTTCTGTTCTTTGTCTGGCACACTTGCACAAATGCTAAGTCCCAGACCTGTTCACCGGCGCTCTCAGGAATGAATGAATGAATGAATGAATGAATGAATGAATGAATGAATGAATGAATGAATGAATGAATGAATGAGTGTGTGAACATTTATGACGCGTGAACACTGTTGTTGCGTGAACAATTATATTGTAGCACCGGGATCAGGCATGTGAATGACCATTCATGTCGAAATTTGTTTTATGGTCACTGACAACTTCACGATGCAGACTACTATGTAAAAAAAGAGGAGTAGCCGGAGCCATACCTGCGCACGAACCACTCCTTCAACACATTTATAATAAAAAATGAATGAATGAATGAATGAATGAATGAATGAATGAATGAATGAATGAATGAATGAATGAATGAATGAATGAATGGCTATATAAACCTATATTTCAAATCATAATGGGATTGGCGATTGAGACTCGGCACAGTTTGTGCCGGTCATCAGAATAGCCGCAGTAAACAACGACGAATACTGCTGCGCATGTCAGTTTTTTGTATAGAGTTTATTTAACAAACATGTTGGAACAAATAAAAGCATAGCGCGAAAAATGGAACAAGCAGCCCTTAAATGCAACCCTGCTACACTTTTCCAAGTAATCATTGAATGGCTTCATTAAAGGAGGTTATTGCCTCACTACTAGACTGCCGCAAAAATTTTTACAATTCGTGAAGTACGAGCGGAATTACAGGGATCTGCCTCACGCTTTAATGAAGCGCTTTCTCTCTCTCCTTCGTAACAGCGGGCGCGTTGAAAACTACACAGTGGGCGGATGGCAAGGGGCCAAGAAGCTACGCCCGTTCGTCAGCGCGCGTCATGGCCTTGAGCACGGTCTTTCTTTTTTTTTTTCTTCGAATGCGCGTCTTACTTTCAGTGTGATTGCGAGCGAACGCGCAGACACGTCACGGCATCCCGCGGCGGCCGCGGTAACTGTGCAGCGCACGATGCTCAAATCGGCCAATGGCCGTGGACTTCGTTTTTATCGCGCTGTCATCTGGGTTTATGACATCATTTGTGGAGAGAAGAGCGAGCGGTATTTAGCCGATTTTGAGAATTAATTGTAAGTTCCAGGCCGCATGCTGCGCTATAATGCTTGGCTCACACGTTCTCAGCCTCGACTACCGATAGGCCGCGTTTTCTGACAATGCTGAAAAAGTGTTGCATGGCTTCTTTAAGCGCAGTGACAGCGGCGAGCACAGTAGCTGCTTGTTGAAGTCGGTACTGTTTGATAAAGTGCGTCTGCTGTATTTTAGCCTACATTGTCCATCATCGTATATGGTTCTAGGAAGCTTCCTGGATTTGAGGGGAGAGAGGGGGGGTCTTGCAAATGCAGTCTCGTAAGGGGTACACAGCTGTCACAGTGAACTGCTCTGCCGTTAACGCTTAACTTCCTGTAGCTTATTGCAGATTTAAGACTTCTTATAGCTGATTGCCAAGTTAAGACACAACGGCGCTGCAGCACTTATAGAAATGGAGTAGCCGAGGGGATATACGCCTCAACCTTCTCAGAGCAAGCGAGCTAGAGCGGAACAGAACAGGCACCGGGCCGCCTTGCGGTGAGCCGTGGAAACCCTTACCACGTGTCCCATCCGTCATCAGCAAAACCTTTCGAAGCATGAAGCGAGAGAGTTCGCGGTATACGGACGGAAAGTGAACAGGAGCTCCATATCAAATGCTGCAAGAGACAGCTTGTCACTTCTGAATTCACAGCAAGCCAGGTGCCTTCTGAAATGTCGCATGTGAAGTCTACAAAGCGATGACATCGCAGACTGAAGGCTGCAGGCGGTTGGGTGAGCTTCAAAGCCGAATTATATGCCTCGCAGTTTAGTCTCTGGCGCTCACTACAAATTTTCGCCTTACGCAGAAAGGGTCTAGCCTGCGGGCAGTTTTGGTGTGAGCGCACGGATCGACGAGCGTATTGACAGAGATGTGTTTGTATACGTCACCCGCACGGCTGCTGTCAGATTTATTTCTAACGTCGTACCTGCCTGCGTTCACGCTTTCCCCTTCGCAATATCTACTGCGCGACCGGCGATGGGCTGTTGGAGAACGACAGCTAGTTAGCCTTTCCCGGTTGTAGACACGTGGGCGCCGTCGACGTCTGTGGCACCAAAACGCGGCAAATTTCGCCTATTCGACATACTAGAGACTGAGCTAGGTGACATCGCCTGTACCGTGGCCAACTTTCGATGCTTGCGTGCGCGTCACCGTGTACCAGTCCTGGTGAAAAGACAAAGCCATCCAGAAAGTGCGACCGCTTCAACACATTTATTCGCTTGCACGGTTGTGTCATCTTACCGTATAATGTACAGTGGCGCTCAATATGACTTGCAACACGGGAGCGCGTGGCCTCATGAGTTCAAAGACTGCGCATGGCTTCAACTTAATTTCGTTTCAGCAACTAAATGATATTTTCTTATTTTGAATCATTCCCGAGTGCGAGAACAGCGTTTAGTTATGGAAATAAGGGCTAGTGGAAGCCATGGGCAGTCTGAACTCGTGAGGCCACGCGCTCCCGTGTTGCAAGTCATATTGAGCGCGACTGTACATACACATATTGTGCTTCCCAGAGGTTTATGTGGTAAGGTCTTTCTTGCAAGTCTTGTATTGTAGTCTGGAATCGAGAGGAGGGAAAAAGCAAGGCAAGAGGAGGAAATCTATCGAATTGAATGAAGCGCACTGGGCAGCCTATGGCGACAATAAATAAATAAATAAACCAACACACAAATCGATCAGACGATCTATCAACTGACAAGTCAGTGTACAGAGCGCTTGAGTTAAGCAAGAACAGGTGCGTTACTAGAATTGAATTCAATTTAGACTAACAGATACACCGCTAAAATTTCCACAGCTAAAATACACAGCATAAAATTTTCCTATATTAGTACAAGGTGAAGGCCTACATTATCATTAGTCATCGTCGTGCGTACAAACTGAACAGAATTTCTCACTTATTCTCATATCATCATCTACAAATCATCTTCGTGTGTTCTGTACCTCCCGCTTGCCTTGTCCCCGACTACAAAGGCCAGCCGATCCAAATAAAGGAAAATAATATGCCAATAATGTCGATGACAAGTGCATTCTCAGTACTGCGGGCAGGCGGCATGTTGTAATCGAATCATTCAATCGAAATATTTGCATCGCGGAATTCCCGTCTGATTTGCGCCACTTATTATCGTGTTTCTTTTTTCTTTTTGTCGAGCTGCGTCGCTCGTGTGCATAATATAAAATCCCGCCAGCATATTCGAAACAGATATCGCTACTTTCGTCGCATGCGGGAACTTCAAAACAGCGTGATTGCGACCACCTGCGCAACTGCAAATGCCTCTACATTGAAGCCGCACTCATCTTAACAAATGCGGCTTTCTATACGGTTTGTGGGGCACAGGGGGCCCGCATGTGCGCACAGCTATATACGTCGAGTTTTTCGATGTTGACGCGTGCGCGTACACACGAAGCTTGCGAGCTCGACTATCATTAATCCGCTCGGCTGCGTATAATTTGCGCACGCCGGCATTCGAATTGCCGAGGCGAAACGCGAAGCGCGGCGCACCGAAGCATTTCCGGCCGCCTCCGCGCTTTGATTTAGACGCGCAACATCCACCCACCCTCATCAACGTCGCCGATATAAACTCCATTATCTTGCTATTATTAGGTATCATTACATACGCCAGCCACGCGCATGTTTGTTAGTTCAGTGAATCCTCGGTTGTTGCCGGCGTCCTGGGCTTCTAGGTAATTTTCCGAGTACCTAAGGATTATTGAGGTGCGCTTTAATTTTACGTACTGAACCCAGACGAAGAATCAGCGCTGGGAGCGAAACAAGACTATAGTGGGCAGACACGGCGCCGTGTCTGTCTGCAGTCGTCTTCCGTTTCGTTCCTAGCATTGATCTTTTGTCTAAGTTTACCAATGTACCGGCTAGCTCAACTCAATACGCTGATACAGTTCATTAGCATGCTCGGCGACCTTGAATTTACTTGTACAGCGCGAAATACAAAGCGGACGACAAAAAAGCACTCACGGACAGCGCTGAATATCAACGGGGGTTTTATTACATACGAAATAAACGCGAACGTGTACTCGGGCTTCTCTTCAAACGGGATCTCGGCGGGATGCGACCACCGCTGCGGCAGAATATCGAGCCTGCGACTTCGTGTTCAAAATGCAGTGCGTGTCGGAATCGTGTCAGACGCTACTAATAATATAATGGAGGAAAGCTCCAAGAAATTGTCAGCAAAGGCTCGAAGAGAAACGGGGGATGCAACGGATTACGCTTACCTAAAATATTAATGAGAACTAACAGACAATATTGCCAAGAAAAGCATAGGGCGTGTTATTTGTAGTAATTAGAATATAAATGCGAAGAAAGTAACGTGGACGAAAAGATAACTTGCCGCCGGCAGGGACCGAACCTGCGACCTTCGAATAACGCGTCCGATGCTCACTGAGCTACGGCGGCGGTCATCCTCCCGTCCACTTTATGGGGTATATATGTTGATCTAAACCTAGAAGTGTTTATTCTTCACATTCATATTCTAATTACTACAAATAACACCCCCTATGCTTTCCTTAGCATTATTGTCTGTTAGTTTTTATTTATATTGTGTCTAACAAACGAAAACGATCCTTTAAAAGTCACCTGCTTACCTAAAATAGTTCGCTAAGCTTAACAGTTAAAGAGTGTCGGTATGCCACGTGGGATGAAAACGAGCGCGCCAACGCTTTTCCACTCTTGTATGACGAGCCAACTGAACCACCGTCGTAGCCTTTTACTGTAATTAACACAGTTCAATTAACATAATTTCGCAATAACGTAACCGCAAGGACTGAGTGTCCGCGTGCCCACTCGCAAGCATTGTTCCAGAATCGATCTAAACAGTTCATCTGAGCTGCACTGAAGCACTTGGCTGCAGTGCACTTGGCTTGGTTGAACAGCGGGGGCCAGGGGTGTTAACCTGGGACCTGTTAATTGACGTGACGGTGAAAGGGTAACTAAAGTTGAAATAGGGTGTGTCGCGAAACTAAAGCAACTTACGGATAACGTCGGGTTATGTTCCAGTCACTCTTTTTTTATTATGCACTTTATCTATTTTTCCATCACGAACAGTTTTTCGCAGCGCATACCAAGAAAAGTCGATAGAGACGTGCGGTTATTGTTCGCACTTTTTTCTTTCTAAAGTGAAATCGATAATTCGACGACATTTCGTCTGGTCCAAAAAAAGAATCCGAACTATCAGGAAAAAAAAAAAGAACGCCGTCCTAAAGGGTGTGGTTAATAGAAAGTACTTAGGAAGCAGACATTCTGACTTCATTTGCAAAACTTGGTTCAGTAAAAAAAAAAACAGTTTTAAGCTTTAACCCATACTCCCATGTTTTGACCGGCATTCGTTGTGTTTTTTTGTTCCAATCTTTCACCATGTATTCTCGTAAAGTATCTCTGAGGGCAGTGTAAATTTTGCCATGACCTAAATGAACACCTTTCATGAGGCCCTACCTGTCCGAGGCCTGAAAAATGAAATGCAGTAGTTACTGTAATAAGAAACCGGTGTCCCTTCGCAGAGCTTCTAGCCCGGCATCCATAAAAAGCATCTTACGCTAAGGTTTTTCATAAGAGAAATTATCAGGCAATCATTATGCTAGACATAATATTATAGAGGCCGTCCAGCCAGTGACAAGGTGTGCTTACGAAGCAAAACTTTGCGAATTCCCCAGTGGTTCTTCATGGCCATTTCTCATTGGCCGACCATTTTCGTGAATACTATGTCCAACGTCCCGATTGGCTCGTGCCTACTGTTACAAACAAACAAACAGTAATGTTTTTTAGAGACACCCCCCCCCCTCCCATAAAATAAGGTTGGGAGGAAAGGCGGGAAGGTTAACTATGTTGCAGTTCGTTTCACATTCTACATTGGGAAAAGGTGAGTGGGAAGGAAAGGGAAAAAAAGAAAGAGATGAGAAGTATTTCGCACACAAACACACAACAACGCTTTTTATTGAAATTAATGAAGATAACGCAACCTTGTCATACTTAAAGAAGACCAGCAGAGCTCTCTTTTCTTTCTTTGCAGGCGACGAGCGAGACATATGCACTTCGTTAATACGAGCCTGGAAAATTTTGGAACTAAGTCAGATTCTTAGCAGATGACTTTCAGGTATTGACATTGTTCCAAGTGCTGCTTATTTTCTTTTTGCCATAGTGACTTTCACGAGTCTTTACTTCCTAACATATCCTGCTCAATCGTCTGCACGATTCTCTTCTGTCGGTGCTGTCTTTTATTGGCCTGCCCTCCCCCAGGAATTTTTGTGATGCCGGTATTGTCTTTACAGGTTTGCGCTAACTACTAATACGTTGATCGGATAAAAAACTTATAAGGATTTCGCCTTAATAACTTGAAGTTGATATTAACGATGGTGACATATATAAGAGTGGGGCTGCGTTGAATGCTTGCTGTCCGTACTTCTCAAGCTTTCAGCCTATACTATACCGGCCTTCAAGGGATTTTTTAAAGGCGAAAGCCTTATATGCCTCACTAAACACGAAATTTGACCTTAGGCATGGGTGTCCCGCGTCGGCGGCGGCCTCTCACGTCCTGCGGCGTCGGGGACGAGTGGTTCGAAAAATCATCGTCATCGCGTAATGACGACACCATATGACGTCATCTTGACGTCACAGATCGCAAAATTCTGTGACGTTATCGTGACGCCAGAAATTCTGGCGTGACGTCGTGTGACGTAACGCCACATAGTGCCGTTGTAGCGCCTTCCTTTGGGCGGCGAACAAAACCGGAGAGCGCGCGACCTCAAGAGAAAAACGCTAGGCCTGCGCTGAAACCGCAGCACAGTCACAGCGAAAGCTGGAAGAGCGGCGTTTCTAGAGCCCTTTGTAAGCTCTCTTGGGGCTACAATACAAGTAGACTAGAAAGGTACCCACTACGCCATAAATCACAATTTTTGTGACGTTGGGAAGCACCCAACACGACATTATTCGTCATTCTGCGGAGAAGCGAGGCACCAGCTACACGTCTGTAAGGCATTATGTGCACTTTGTTGACGCGACGACTGATGACGATGAAGAATTATGGCTCAGCCCTTTGTAATGGGTTGGAAGCTTTAAACGGCCCACTAGTTATGTAACTTGCATTGGGTGACGCCCACTCGCTATTTCCCTCCCCCGTCATGCTGTATAACATACGTTGACGTGGGAGAGAGACGGGGGGGGGGCGAAGAACTTTACTGAGACCCCGAGGAAATGGATCATGCGCTCATGGGCTTTCTTGGCAACCAATCCAAGTGCACTTGCGAGGAACCCACTACGCTATAAAGCATTGTAATTTTACTGAGACCCCGAGGAAATGGATCTGCGCTTATAGGCTTCCTTGGCAACCAATACAAGTGCACTTTCGAAGAACCCACTACGCTCTAAATCATTCTAATTTTTGAGAAGTAGGGCAGCAGGCACTGTGCCATTTTTCGTAATTTTACGGAGATCCGTGTTACCTGCTAAACGCATGTAAGGCATCATGCGCACTTTGTTGATGCTGTGCCTGATGACGACGAAGAATTATGGCAGAGATCTTTGTAATGGGTTGGAAGCATTTCACAACCTACTCGTTGCGCAATTCGCATTGTGTGACGCTTGGTTACAGAATTCGCGTTGTGCGACGCTTGGTGCTTATTTTACTCTTCTACCACGCTATATTGCATATGCTAATGTGGTTCCTTCCCGACATGAAGCCTGTATAGGACCTTTTTGCGAAGCAGTTTCAAGCACCGGCATGGCTCAGAGGTTGAATACTGGGCTCCCACGCAGAGGGCCCAGGTTCGAACCTCGTTCCATCCTGGCGGCGGCGGACAACTACGGCGCCAAAAACGGCCGGTGAAATGATCTCATAACAGCTTTCGCTGTAATAAAATAAAGGCGGCGCTGTGCAGTGGCATGTGAACCCACGGTAGAGTACGTACTAGAAACTAGTACACTCTAGCCACGCCTCGTGTTCCCTGCTGGCATCGATTCTGGTTCAGCCGTCTCGTTCATTTGCTCCTGTGGCATAACCCTACACCGTCATCACATGACTTCGTCGCTTGGTCAAAGGTGGGCTGATCACGGAGGCACTGCAAAACCACGAAAGGTGCAGAAAGCCTCAAGTTTCTCCGATCCCGGAGGCAATAAAAAACCATGTTGGGTGCGGAAAGTTTTCAGGCGGGATCAATAAAATCGACTGAGAAGAAAAAGAAGAAGATGGCTTTCATCTTCCAGTCGTCTTAGGCAAATGCATAAGGGATCGTGTGCGTGTTTTTCATGTTCTTGTTATTATTTAGTTATTTATTTGTTGTCTTGGTCATGTCAAGCAAGCTATGTCATTATAACCAAGTGAAGCAATTTTTCTTAAACGCATCGAACGGTCTTCCTGGGTAATAAAAAAAGAGCAGAAAAAGAAAAACAAATCCATTTCAAATGGAAGAAAAGTACACTTCGACTCGAATAGGCGAGTGCTGCCGATCAAGATGATTTTTATTCATATAACTGTACGCGACCTCCTTGGAGAAGCAACCAAGAAAATCTATGCAGAATCAATATTCACCAGTACTGCCGTTCAGTTCACATAAATACACGTTCGCTACCAGTACCGGCTAATTAGGCGTTGGGAGAATTGACCGCGTCGTCATTTCTAAATAATTGCCGCGTCGAACGAGCTTCTTTTTCTTTTCTTTTTTTAAAGATCGATGTCCACGTGCAACTGTTATCGGATGTGCAAATGCGGCTCCTTCGCTGGACGACATCATCTCTCCTTTCAGATTTTCTTTTTGTGTGCGTAACAAAGTACGTTTGAGAACTAGTTCTCGACGCGGAAAGCAACAACAACAACACAATATACACTTTTAGACAATGTCTTACTCAGCCCTTTCGGGTCAAGCGCTTGTAATATGAGTCTCGAAAAAACTTGATATCAGAGCTCTACGCAGCACAGGGGCGTGTCTTTTTGTTCGAGGGTTTCTGTGAGTGGGGCGCGAAAATTGAGTTTTCTTCTGCGTAAAAGTATTGATTCGCGGATGCCAAGTCATGGTTGACAGACGACGGAGATATCTGGCGACACTTTGACGTTTCGCTTTCGGAGGAAAACTGCAATGCTGGGTCGAGTCACCTGATCATACTTCAGAAAAATGTAGCGTGGATAAAAGAAAATAAACAAAAGACGATAGATTTGAACGCAGGAGACGGGTGTTTTGCTGGCAGCATTTCGCATTTAGGCCCGTTTTTCAACCTGACAATAGGCTTCTGTAGGTGAAAGCTCGTCTTCGTCTGATTTCTTCTGCAATATTGACCTGTTTAGTTTTTGGTTTTTGGATTGTTGGCGTGGTGGTGGTGGTGGTGGTGTGCGTTTGTGTGTGTGTGCGAGAGAGGAGAGATGGTCCTGAATAGTACATTTTTTTTTAAAAAATAGAGGGCTGGGTATATGTTCACGGCGGAAGTTTCTGGCCTTTGGCATTAGCCACTACTGTTCGTTGTATCTGCACTGTTTCACTTCCTCAAGCGGTAGCTAGCGAAAGCACCGAACAGTCACAACGTCGTCAACGCCTTTACAATGTATTACACCAAACTTTACAATAAAGGCTTTCGAAATCCTTAACTATAACTGTGTTTACTGACTAGTGGAATGTACGCAGGGACGTCACAAATACACAAACAACACGTGCACTGGCAGGCACCAGGGCGGCGGCAGGATTTCTTTGCCGGAATGGGGTGCGGGGGCTTTTGTCCTGTGCCTCCTCCTGTTGGCGCCGCCCCTGGTAATCGCACACCTAGGTACTTAGCTAATCGCCAAAGCTCTCTAATGTATCTTGTATGTCGGTGCCTCCGGGATCGACCCCCCTTTTACCAAGCGACGATTTCATGTGATTACACGTCACGTTATGTGACGCAATAGAGACACCATTATGATGGCACACATTTTAAAGACCTGTGACGTCATGGTGACATCACGGCGTGATGTAACCACTTGGTCAATTTTTTTTGTATCACGCGTGGTTGACGCCAACGCCGCCGCCACCGACGCCGCCGGTCACTTTTGGCGTTTGATTATACATCTAAGGATTTCACCTTAAAAACAGGGGCGCCAAAACCGCCAAGTGATCAGAGTGTCACTGGGGCCCTTGCGAAGATCCTGACCACGCAGTGTGGTCTCGGCGCACATTGCTCGCCCCCTCCTCCCCAACCTCTTAAGTATCCGCCGCCGCTATCAGTGTCGCGCCGTAAGGCGACACTGTCCAGCCGCTTTTCGCGAAAGGGGAGGGGGTGCGTCTAGACGCCCTTGCGACTCCACTGTGTCATAGCCCGCTCCAGATGTCCCCTTTCTTACGCTGACGGCAAACAGACTGCGTTCTTCTGACAACGTTGGCGGAGAGAACGGTTCATTCACTGCTTGTTTCTGCGTCTTCCTCTTCTTTCTGTCACTCTCTTCTTTCAGTACATTCTTTTCTTTCTATGTTGTTTGTATTTCTTTATGATGCATTCATTCTCTAGACATCTTTATTTGCTTGTAGGCAGAAGCTTTCTGTCCTTTTTGATACTGTGTACCTTCTATTCATACATACATACATACATACATACATACATACATACATACATACATACATACATACATACATACATACATACATACATACATACATACATACATACATACATACATACATACATACATACATACATACATACATACATACATACATACATACATACATAAACTTCATGAAAGTATCAGATTACTCTTGCTAAGTTTTAAGGGCCTAAGCAATTGAAGACTTAAAGCCTGCTGAGGGCCACCAAAAATATAAAACAGTGAATAGCGCCATACATTACTGTTTCGATTCTCCCTGAGCGTTTATTCAATGCAAGACAGTGACCGACAACGGAATAGGATCTTTTTGGAAAGCGGGAGCCTTCTTTTTGAACATTTTCCCAAACAGTGCAGCGGCACCGATATTCTGTTTCTGTGACATCTTAGTATAATCTGGTATAATGTAAGAATTCGTTTTCCTTGACTATGTTTATTTTTTTGTCATCCACGTGCTGCCAGTGGTCACACCGTGCTGATGATAACGCAGGCAGACGTGCAACAAAATTTTTTCTTTAAATTGATCAACAGTTATTATACATCGATGAGTTGTTCCTGAAATCAGTGACATCGTGGTTACGTACCCTGAAAAGATGAGGTTATTGTCTCCATTCGTCAATTGCTTACTCAGAAAGGACTGCAGCAAATTACTTCTTTTTTTCTCCACACCCGCTATCTCGTTCTATTAACTGATTTATCGTTAGCTGTTCTGATACTACGGTTTACCAGTTAAGCTTAACATTACCCTCCTTACGCGTCACGCGACGTATTCGCTATAAATTTCGTTGCTTGTAACGCCCCTGTTGTATTTTCAAAACGAATTGCTGTGCAGTTTTCCCTTCCCTGCGTCATCCCGACACTGGCCACATTTGCATTGCTATTCGTCGGAAAATGTGGGCATAACGCTTGCGAATCAAACCGACAACCGCTGAGCAACGCATAACCGATAACAGGAACGCGGAGAACATTTATATCGCGGTATTACCGGTGATGCATTTAGAACTTCGGCTTCGAATGCAAAAGCTTTCGTCGTTTGCTACGAGCAAAACTACCACGTCAGCACATGTAACACACGAGAGGAACATTTTTTTAACACCCGTTATATCGCAGAAAAGAACACGTGCGAAACATAGATTGAGGGTGCACGAACATCCGCAGGCAACCTAAGTTTGAAATTTTCTTAGCAGAAGAATAAAGAGTGCTGAGTGAACGTTTTCGCGGGAGCACCATCCGTTTGTCGTCAATACGAATTTGACGTGCATGGCGAGGCGTGCGAAAGCCAGCGATCCGCATAGTGCGGCCACACACCGAACTCGGCATTTTTTGTGTGAGACATGAGAGTCGCTGCGTTTTCCATTTGATTTGCATATCGCAGTACGGTTTACGAAAAATATTGTTTTTTCGTGGCTCTTCCTGTGCACACGCCTGTGTGTGTGTGTGCACGCGCGCACACACACACACACACACACACACACACACACACACACACACACACACACACACACACACACACACACACACACACACACACACGCTCGCGCGCACGCACACACGCGCGCGCACACACACACACACACACACACACACACCACACACACACACACACACACACACACACACACACACACACACACACACGCAGAGAGAGAGAGAGAGAGAATAACTTGGGGTGTTTTGCGTGCCAAAACCACGATATGATGATGAGGCACGCCGTGATGGAGGGCGGCGGGAATTTTGGCGTTCTGTAACGTGCACTGACAGCGCGCAATACACAGGTCTCTATTGCTTTTCTTCTTATTATTATTATATAGTGTTCAGGAGAGTTTGGCACTGCTGCTTGAAGCGCGACCACCGCGGCCGGTATCGAACGCGCAAATTAAGCTCAGCACACTGTACCACGGCGCACGAGAGAGAGGTAGGGAACGCTTTCTTTTGTAGGCCATGTTTTGCTCGGAGGTGTGCGACCACCTCACTGCAGGTAGCCGTGGACTTCGTCTGATAGCCTAGCCCGGTTTACCATCTGTAGCTGGTCCTCGGAACGTGGGCTTGTCAGCTGTGCCCACCACTAGAGTATACTTTAACGTGGCTCTAAAGTGCTTCTCAGTGGGAGCAATGTGCGTCACTCCAGCTTTCCTTCTTCTAGTCTAGGACCCCCACTGGGGCAGCCGCGGCGCACCGTTAATCTATAAAGTTGAGCTGGTCATCCAAAACCCGGCTGGTCAAGGCTGCCTCCCACTGCTCCAGTGTGAGAATGTTCTTCGGCAGCCCTGCCGGGCAGGCCCGCGTGGTGCGATACAGGGTAGCCCCAACCCCGAAACGTGGATGCGTCTATCCTCATACGCGGTGGGAATTAGCTTCTTATGTACATTGTGGCGCGTACTCTATGCAGACGACGAAGACGAAAGGGGATTTAAAGGAAATTCTCGATTTCTATTCTATAAATTACCTAGTTCCTAGCTTCTGTATAAATTTAAAGAACCACCCAATTCTTGGCTGATCTCATTCAGTAGGGGTGTGAGCTACGGTGATGAGGCGAACAAGTACAAGAACACGACTCCACCTGGTATAGAACACTGGAGTTTGAAGACGAAGAGGACGCTTTTCAATTCTGGTGACTTGGGCAATCGCCGGCTTCTTGGCCAATCCCCCGTAGCGGGTAAGAGCCAGTACAGAGGTACAAGCAAGCAAGCAAGCAAACCTGTCTTGCAGTTCTTGTGCTAAGATTCTTGTTTCCTGTTTGTGCTGTACCGTAACGATATAAAAGGCACGGAAAGGTGCCTGTGAGCAGCGGACGGCAGCGTGCCGCCGTCTCTCTATAAGGCACATCAGAACGCCACATAAGTGTAAATACAGGAAAGTGCCACAGCTTCAATGCACCAAATATTTCCATTCTCTTGTATTTGAGTCCGTATTATGCGGGAAACTATACGTATATCAAGATTCTATCTGTTTGATCTTTCTTTTTTATCTATCCCCTTTGCACGTGTGAGTAAAAACATGTTCCTTCCTTGCAACGACGAAAAATGATTACTCTGTTTACTTTTCGAAGGTAAACAATATTCTTAATTGAAACGCGCACCAGCGTTGTCCTGTTCCTAATCCTAGTATATCAAATTACGTTTTTTGAGAAAGGCAAGAGATTATATCCTATTCTAAATACACGTGGCAAAATTGAATAAACTTAGGGAGAAAAAGCGTAAATTCACGTTTACGTCCAATACCCTACAACTTTGGCTGTAATGGAATATGGCTGAGTACATATTTTTGAAATAGGTCCGTTGCTCGGTAACATAAAAAAAAGCTATTTCCGCCTTTTTAATCTCCCTTCTTTTTGAATCAGCCTGCGCCGGCATTTAGAAACGCGCTTTGCATAACGCTCTTCTGCAAAATGTCCACGAAATGCTTTCCGTAGACGATACGATAACCAAACAAGTAAGATAACACGCCGAGGATAGTGGTTTGCTACGGAACAGATTAACTAACGAGTGGAAAACCGAGTCCTGCCTCTCTACTCTCAAATTATTATATCCCTCCACAACCAAAACTGCCTGAATGCCTCCCCGATAATTGCTTGCTTTCTGTAAGATTCTTGCCGAAGAATTGTTTTCTTTATATTTTTGATGTACTTTTCATATATTTATAATTTATTTCTGTAATAATCGTGCGCAGACATATGTGATTATCGGAATGGGTTACAGAACGTTTCAGTGGGGTTGTTTAAATGTCGCCACGACAGAGCGATATGCCTAGCTTTCTAATGTATGCTGCTGACCCGAAAGTCGCTGGTTTGATACCAGTCGTGCCGGTCGCATTTCGGGGTAGGCGAAATGCTAGACGCCCGTGGACTCTGCGATGTCATTGCACGTTAAAGAACACCAGATGGTCGAAATTTCCGGAGCTATCCACTACGGCGTGCCTCATAATCATATCTTGAGTTTTGCACGTAAAAGCCCGGATATTATTATTATCAGCAACCCGTATAGTGACTCTGGAATTGCGCATTTACATTCTTTGTTTCAAGTTATCACGTGATAATATAAACAAACACTCTCGGTGATGATTCAGTTTACCGCATCCTCGTTCATACACTCTGTAATATGATAGTTGTTTCATTCATTACAGCAGAGCTGTTATGCTCGAGGTATGCCATGTGTCGTAGATAATATCTAGGGTTTTACGTGTCAAAACCACGATATGATTATGAGGCACGCCGTAGTGAAGGGCTCCGGAAATTTCGATCATCTGGTGTTCTTTAACGTGCACTAGCTGACACCGTACAGTACACGGGCCTCTAGCATTTCGCCTCCATCGAAATACGACGGCCGCGGCCGGAATCGAACCCGCGACCTTTGGGTCAGCAGCCGAGCACCGTAAGCGCTAGACCACCGCGGCGGACCGTTTGTGTCTTAGATAGAAACGTATCGTCGTTATGAACCGGCACCCGCTCAATCACTGCACACGCACTCTGTACAGATGGTTAACAAGAGAAGCTGAAACTGGCGGCCCCTAATAGCCATACATAGTATAGTATAGTATAGTATAGTATAGTATAGTATAGTATAGTATAGTATAGTATAGTATAGTATATTATAGTATAGTAAGGTATAGTATAGTATAGTAAGGTATGGTATAGTATAGTATGGTATAGTATAGTATAGTATAGTATAGTATAGTATAGTATAGTATAGTATGTAAGGTATAGTATAGTATAGTAAGGTATGGTATAGTATAGTATAGTATAGTATAGTATAGTATAGTATAGTATAGTATAGTATAGTATAGTATAGTATAGTATAGCAAGAAGTAGCCAAACTGCAGGACCAGCTAGGGGCCCACCAGCTCTTCTGTGACCCAGCCTGGCGCGACTTAGTGCAAGCTGCGCCAGTTTTTATTTGGCTGCAACATGACCTTTCATTGACCGTGTAAACGGAGGCAGGTTCAGAAACCAACAGTAAAATGAAATGCTCTTGCGAAATCGTGTGGGCCCGAAATTGCTTCGACAAAATTACGTACCGTTTATCAAGACCTGTGATGAAGACTATTAAGATAAAAATACGAAAAGCTGGCTTGAGTGCCGTGAGAATAAGCAGTGTCTGGGACGCTTGAGTGATAATATAAGGATGTTGTCTAGCGGCGTGCTTTGTCGAGTCCGTCAAAAACGACAGTGCCACCGTTCGAGCACTTTATTCTGCCGCGAATATTTGGGAGTAAAAACAGATACATCTCGAACTACGTTTCCACGGTGTATCAAACGATTATCAGTGCGTGCATTTTGTTGTTGTGCATGTAGTTTACTTTCTCAGATATTTGTTTACTGAATTTATTTATTACATACTGCGTGCCCTAGACGTGCCCAGGCAAGGTAAGCAAGAATAAAGGCAAAAAAATAATAATAACAGCAGAAAATGTGTAGAACACTGCATGAGGCTAGCAAATACAAAGAACGCATATTTCGTAATAATAATTGCTGCTGTTTTACTAGCCAAAACCGTAATAAGATCTTGAGGATTGCCGCAGTGGAGGAATCCTGATTTATTTTGACCTGTTTAGGCTCTTTAACATAGGCCTAAGTGCACGGGTGCTACTGCATTTCGCTTCCCTCGAAATGCGGCCGTCGTGACCTCGAGCTCGGCAAAATGCGCAACCTCGAGCTCGGCGGCGCAACACCTCAGCTTGCTAAGCTGACACGGCGAATACGGGCGCATCTTTCAGGCAGGTTACCTTAAATGAGTGTGCTGTACTTGTTTTTCTCTGTTACATTCTGGTAGTTATATCAAAGAAAGGCTTAAACGTAACGGCTGTGGCGCAGTACGGTGCTAAGGAATGTGCTTTTCCATGCAGTTTCAGTGCAGTTGCTAGTGGTGATATGTAATTGTTGGGGTTGATATCAAGTGTATAAGTAGGAGTGAGTACATTAATTGAATCCTGTGGTTTCATGCGCACGAGGGGCGGTCTGCGAGCAACATTTGTCAGGTGGCAGTATTATTTTTTTTTTGTTAAGTCGAAGCTTGTTTATTCTGTCTGTGAGAAAGAAGGGAACCAATCTCGGCTTCCAGAAAAAAATGCGGGAACCTCCACTTCTTGAATATTAATGAGGTGTGACAGACAGACAGTGCTTGCGACGCAGGACCTCACATACGCAAGAATAAGACGCGTGTGACGTCAGTTTTTTTCTGTTAGCAACAGCCATTTTGCAACCTCGAATGTTCTCTGTCAGTGCGAACATGTTTCGGTAGCAACACGCATTCCAGAAAACGGGTCACGCGATGTTCTAACTCTTTCTTCTTTTATCGCGGTGGTTGTTGATGTAGGAAAATTTACTGCGTCGGCTCGAGGATATCGTAACTGGCACATATCTCGAAGAGGTTTTGTTTGCGCAATAGTTGATCGTCTGGTGTTGATCGTCTGGTGATGAAATGGGAAGTGACTGCTATTAACTCATATGAAGCTGAAAAATATGAAAGAATACCGATGCTATGCACACCGAATATCATGCTGACATGTATTCTTGCAGCATATATGAAGAGGATGCGTTGCGCTGATTGTACACTCTAGTTACAACGTTTAAAAATAAATAAATCTACCAATTAATTAAAGTACACGTACAAAAGGAAATAAAAATTCATCGTCTGAGGCAGCATTGACCTTTCTTCAAACAGACTTATTTCTTTTTTTTTTTCGCAATCTGAATTGAGCAAATATTTCGCAAAATAGACAAAAAATAAGAATCATCAGGCATGCCACCGTGCCTATTGGCCGCGAGATCGAACGGAGTCACCGCCTGGCGGATTCTGGCTGAATTGCGCCTACACTCTTAAAAAAAAGGGTGTCTGTACTGACTACCTTTGGGTGGTAATCGCCTCGCTACACATATGATGACCTTTTGGGGTGTCAAACGACTCCCTTCGTTCTTCAGACCAACGACTCCCTTCTTCACAATTTGGGGTGTCAAACGACTCCCTTCGTTCTTCAGACCAACGACTCCCTTCTTCACAAGCAGAGAGTCTACGTTACTCCCAACGCAGGAGTCTACATGACTACCTTTTATTTCCCGCTAGTACCTCTAGGTAGTCAGGGTGACCCCTTTGCCATGGTAACGCTGACCCCCACTGGAGCGTTCCTTTGACTCCGTTGTCCTTAAGGACAGTGGTGTACATGACTCCCCTGGCAAGAGTCAGTGTGACCACTTCGTGGTACTCAATGAGACACTCTGCAACAAATAATGCGTTTATTTTTCTTCTTGGTCGATATTGATGAAACTTGCTGAGTTTAGGTTTACTTATGTGGCGATTTCAAATATGCAATTATCTGGAAGAAAACGCAGTTTTTACACATAAAAATTTCATGTGTCTTGATGAGCAAGCCTTTCCAAACTTGGAGTTACAAAGTAAATCGACATATCGCTATAGTTAGGGGACAAAAACTGTATGCAATAGTTTTAAAGGAGTTTACTGCGCTGTTCTGGCAAAGGAGTTTACTGCGCTGTTCTGGCATAATGTTCATGAACCCACTAGCCCACATACGAACTCGCGTTTTAAACCCATTTGAGTTAAAAGTTACGTAATATTGAACTCTCGTGAGCGAATCACCAGCTAGACATACACTTACTGGTCAATGTTCAGCATACTATGACTATTGTTAAGTGGGTTTAGGACATGCATTCTGGTTATGTTGCATACAGTTCCCATTCATATTATTGTGATATGCTTACTTTGTAACTCGTGCAGGCCTAACATGGCACATGAAATGTTTGATATACTTAACACGACATATAATAGTAGAAAAATATTTGCATTTTCAAAATCAGCGTACAAATACACATAAACTAAACAAGTTTTATAGAGATTGATCAAGAATTTCAAAAGAACTTCAAATCAGAGCGAACACCATTAGGGTTTTTATCTGACAATCGACGAAAGTTGGTGCCGCTACCTCTTGTTACTCAACAAGGCACTTCCACCGGGTTTACTCAAACAGGAACACTGTGGTGGATGCATGACAGCCGCAACAAGTTTTTGTAGCAACTTTACAGTGCTGCATTCGATTCCTCTGGGGGAAATAAAATACTACTCGAAGTTGATATAGATGAGTCTCAGAACAATTTCCGCTCGCGTAAAACAACAAAAAATGTTGATTCTAGAAGAAAGTAAGCCATGCAACACGGAAACAGAAGAGATGCGGACAGCTCAAACGCTAGTGTTTGGTTTGTCTGTGTCTTCTCTTTCACGTCTGCATGCCTTCATCCTATAAACAAACTGAAATTTCTGCGATTCGTAAAATTATTCTTTGAATCGGTTTTAAACACTTCATGCCATTTCATACATGTTCACATTGTAATGACAACCTACTGTTTTGTCAGTAAGCACCTAAACTATAGGCACAACATCCTGCGAATAATGCGTAGTCCTTAGCCACGTCACCACAATTGTTAAGCATTTTATATATATATATATATATATATCTGTGTGTGTGTTTGACATTTTTGAGCGCGCAAAAGAACAGGGACGAAAAACGACGCGGACACAGCGCTGACTTCCAACATATGCTTTATTTCTACAGTGGTACATATATATATATATATAGACAACAAAAGCAACGCACGCAGGTGCATTGTACAGGAAGGCTTCATGTAAAACCACAAATAAGTATGCATGATAAGCAATCAAACAACCTGATACCGGATTTTTTCTTCTTTAAGAGATCAAGCGGTCATTCCTGACTACCACTATCGTCTAGTCACCCTGTGGGCCTTGCTTAGAAAGTCTAGTTCTTTTTGGATAGGTCAATTGAAGGTGCACTAATGCACATGTCTCCCAAACTTGCAATCTTCGCCGCTTCAATTATCTCGCGTGTTGTTTGTGCCTGGCTCCTTCCTGTCGCAGTGCACTGCGAATACATGTGATCGCACCCACACTTCCTGCAGTGGAAAGCCACATGTCCCACACCTCCAGTTCGCACGTTATTTGCGTGCTCACGCAGCCTGTCATTGGCACACCGTCCCGTCTGCCCTATGTATTTCTTGCCACAGGACAGCAGTAACTCATAAATGATGTTGTTCTCACATTTAACAAAGCTTCTTTGTGCTTTTTTTGGCACCTGGGTTTTTCAGAACCACTGTAGGAGGCCTTGCACAGATTATAAAGCTTGTTTGGTGCTGAAAGGACGACTCTTACGTTGGCGTTGTTTCCTATCTTTTTCAGCCTATGTGAGACATCGTGAAGGTACGGTATGACGGCGCATTTCCGCTTGACAGGCTCCGTTTCTGGTGAAGCCTGCTCCTCACCCTCGCGAGCATGTTTGACAGTCTTGAGAAGACCCTCCGCCACAGATGTGACGACATACTGAGGAAACCCCGCCTTTTTCAGGCAGTCAGCTTGCGCCTGGAAACTACACGAACACTTGTGAGGACATGAGCGGCGAAGCGCATTCATTAGGGTTAATTTTGCAATACCCCTTTTAACTAGCTTGGAGTGGCCCGAAGAAAACGGCAGAAGCGGCTTATTGGCCCTAGGCTCGTACGACCAGCAGACCTGGTCTCGCTCGAAGAACATTCGTAAGTCAAGAAAACGCAAGGCGTTGTTTTGCGGCATTTCATGCGTGACTGCGAGCGGTTGCAGGAAACGCGTGAACAGATCAAGTACGTTTGAAGAATCATTGCCAAATTCGCCTGGACTTGATTCTAGAAAGACACGTAGTCGTCTACATATCTAACACCTTCTTTACATTTGTGCCTGTTAGCTCTGTTTCTAGTTTCTAGTAACAGGCACAAATGTAAAGAAGGTGTTTAGATATGTAGACGACTACGTTGTCTTTCTAGAATCAAGTCCAGGCGAATTTGGCAATGATTCTTCAAACGTACTTGATCTGTTCACGCGTTTCCTGCAAACCGCTCGCAGTCACGCATGAAATGCCGCAAAACAACGCCTTGCGTTTTCTTGACTTACGAATGTTCTTCGAGCGAGACCAGGTCTGCTGGTCGTACGAGCCTAGGGCCAATAAGCCGCTTCTGCCGTTTTCTTCGGGCCACTCCAAGCTAGTTAAAAGGGGTATTGCAAAATTAACCCTAATGAATGCGCTTCGCCGCTCATGTCCTCACAAGTGTTCGTGTAGTTTCCAGGCGCAGCTGACTGCCTGAAAAAGGCGGGGTTTCCTCAGTATGTCGTCACATCTGTGGCGGAGGGTCTTCTCAAGACTGTCAAACATGCTCGCGAGGGTGAGGAGCAGGCCTTCACCAGAAACGGAGCCTGTCAAGCAGAAATGCGCCGTCATACCGTACCTTCACGATGTCTCACATAGGCTGAAAAAGATAGGAAACAACGCCAACGTAAGAGTCGTCCTTTCAGCACCAAACAAAGCTTTATAATCTGTGCAAGGCCTCCTACAATGGTTCTGAAAAACCCAGGTGCCAAAAAAAGCACAAAGAAAGCTTTGTTAAATGTGAGAACAACATCGTTTATGAGTTACTGCTGTCCTGTGGCAAGAAATACATAGGGCAGACGGGACGGTGTGCCAATGACAGGCTGCGTGAGCACGCAAATAACGTGCGAACTGGAGGTGTGGGACATGTGGCTTTCCACTGCAGGAAGTGTGGGTGCGATCACATGTATTCGCAGTGCACTGCGACAGGAAGGAGCCAGGCACAAACAACACGCGAGATAATTGAAGCGGCGAAGATTGCAAGTTTGGGAGACATGTGCATTAGTGCACCATTCAATTGACCTATCCAAAAGAACTAGACTTTCTAAGCAAGGCCCACGGGGTGACTAGACGATAGTGGTAGTCAGGAATGACCGCTTGATCTCTTAAAGAAGAAAAAAATCCGATATCAGGTTGTTTGATTGCTTATCATGCATACTTATTTGTGGTTTTACATGAAGCCTTCCTGTACAATGCGCCTGCGTGCGTTGCTTTTTGTCGTCTATATATATATGTACCACTGCAGAAAATAAAGCATATGTTGGAAGTCAGCGCTGTGTCTGCGTCGTTTTTCGTCCCTGTTCTTTTGCGCGCTCAAAAAGTCAAACATGAATTACCAACTTGCCGATGCCTACGCTCTCTCAATATATATATGTGTGTGTGTGTGTGTGTGTGCGTGTGCGTGTGTGTGTGTGTCATCCATGCCAAGTGTCCCAGACGTGGCGCTCGCACATCACAGATTTTGCTGATAAAATTTGTGCCTTTTTCCTGTGCCACATGGAGTATTGTGGCAAAACACTTTTGGTCGAAAAAAATTTTGACAATCATAGCACCCCCTCGAAATTCGCTTCTATTTATTAAACTGTACCTAATCGAAAAATGTGTATAAAATCTATTTTGTGTGTTGAGCTACGAAACCGCGCTTGCGCTATCACAGAGGTTCTGTTTAGTTGTCCCATTCATTATTTCTGATTTTTTTGTGTTTCACTACCAGCTACGTAGCTTCAAAAACTACAAAAATCTTCAATGTTCGTGAATTTTTCTTGAGCTATTTGCAACTCACCCTAACCAATATTAATCATAGCCCGATTTCCAGGAAAGTGTATTTTAGTACAGAATGTTTAGGGGTAAAATAGACTTCAAATTCTTTCCGAAAAAATTGTGATATTTGAGAAAATGTACGATTTGTCACATGTTTGACCGTATTTTTCATACTGATGCGGTCAAAGTAAAAATCCTCGTCATGTGGCGTTTGATAGAAGACTTCCATCGTTAAGTAACGAAGAAAGTCTAATCAAATCATTTTTTTTGTTTAAGGAAGAAAATAATTTTTGAATTTGGCCCTCCGATCGCGCAGTGCATTTCATTTGCTGCCACTTCGCCGCAAAGCACGTGGTCGCCCTTACAGCTGACACTTGTCACAGGCAGCGGCCAGATGCGAGATGTATGTCAGCGGCTCGTGAGTGGTCGAAAGTCTTGTCGCGCTGTCAGGGCGACGAGTAATGAATTTGCGTTACAATGAGCATTTGCTAGGCGGGCCCAATGGGAAATATGGACGCCCGAGAGCAGCATGTGGAGTCGTTGGCACAATGTCCTGGAGGGACGTCTGCACAACTAGCATACACATACTGAAAGAAATAATGCACACTGTACACACGTCTTTCTCAGGGTATACATGTTGTACAGACGGCCTCTAGCACAATGTGCCAACGACGCCATAGGCTGCTCTCGGGCGTCCATACTTCCCATTGGGCCCGCCAAGCAAGCTCACTTGTAACGCGAATTCATTACTCGTCGCCTGACATCAACGTGACACGACTTTCGATCACTCACGAGCCACTGACATACATCTCGCATCTGGCCGTTGCCTGTGACGAGTATCAGCTGCACAGGGCTACCACGTGCTTTGCGGCGAAGTGGCAACAAAATGAAATGCACTGCGCTTTCGGAGGGCCAAATTCAAAAATTATTTTCTTCCTTAAAAGAAAAAAAATGATTTGATAAGACTTTTTTCATTACTTAATGATGAAGTCTTTTATCAAACGCCGCATTAACGAGGATTTTTACTTGACCGCATCAGTAGGAAAACATATGGTCAAACATGCAACAATCGTACATGGGTACGCATTTGGGCTGGTTGGTTCATGATTATCAAACGCCGATGACGAGGATTTTACTGTGACCGCATCAGTATGAAAATATGGTCAAAAATGCAACAAATCGTACATTTTCTCTAATTTCACAATTTTTTTTCGGAAAGATCTGAAGTCTATTTTACCCCTAAACATTTCTGTACTAAAATACACTTTCTGGAAATCAGGCTATTATTAATATTGGTAGGGGAGTTCAGATAGCTCAAGAAAAATTCACGAACTTTGAAGATTTTTGTAGTTTTTGAAGCTACGTAGCTGGTAGTGAAACACAAAAAGCGGAAATAATGAAATGGGACAAACTAAACAGAACCTCTGCGATAGCGCAAGCGCAGTTTAGAAGCTCAACAGACAAAGTAGATTTTATACACATTTTTTCTATTAGTACAGTTTAATAAATAGAAGCGAAATTCGAGGGGGTGCCAGGACCGTCAAAATTTTTTTGGCAAGAAAGAATGTTTGGCCAACATACTCCATTGGCACAGGAAAAAGGCACAAATTTATCAGCAAAGCTGCGATGTGCGAGCGCCACGTCTGGGACACTTGGCATGAAATGACCCTTAAATATAAGAGCTACAGAAAGATCACGAAGGTCCTGATACTGTAGGAAGGCATTGACACACGACGTACGTTTTAGCATTATGCTATGCTTAAAAAACGTACGTCGTGTCAAGTACCTTATATATAAGGTATGATATATATAATATATATTTTAGCGGTGGTATGGAGGAGTTCTGTACAGAACTGAAATACAGAAACACCGTCCAGAAATACAGCGAGACACATACTGTCAGAATGAGTGAGATATGAAAAGCAATAGTTTCGCTAACATCGTTCATTACTGTCAAATGCGGCAATCTACTAGACCTGGCATAAACAGTAGCATAGCCAGCAGTCAGTTTTTATGATAGGAATCAATGGCCAGCCATCAAGCACTTCCTTGCGACATCCATTACCTATTTTATGTGGCATACAGCGCAAAACATGCAACATGTGTAGTTCTCATGTAGTACAGGCATTTCATGTAGTCATCTGAGATACAGGACACCAATAGGTGACACAGCGTGCGTGCATGAGTTGGCAGTGTCGTGTTCCCAGACCATGTCGGGTCAGGTGGCACATGTGGCGAAAGGACAGCAGGTTGCACTGATTCGAGACACTCTACGGCCAGACCTTAAGGTGGCTATTCCGAATTCTTGGACACGTCTGACTACCTCGAGACACGAAGTTTCCAAGGAGCTTCCTGGTCAAATGCAGCTGTAGAGCTTCAATGTGCAGTCTGGAAGCAACCTGAAATAGTCAAGTGCACAAAAAATACACATGATGACAGACAGATCGACACCTTTAATCTGACAAGGGCAGCGCTCACACACCAGATTCCATGAAGTGTCATGGCAATGAACAAAACCAGGGATACTCATTAACTTTGCTGTACTTTGAGGTCTGTACTCCCTTAGCCAGCTGCAACTGGTTTCCGCTGCATGACCTCCGTACAATTAGAAGGTGTTTTTTTTAGAGAACGCATATTTCTTATCAAAATTGTATAATAGTCTGCTCAAGATGTTTTCGCGCACACACTCTATGTCAAGAAGGAAATAGTTTGCTGCAACTAAAATGGCAATGAAGAGATTAATTAAAAAAAACTCTATAATTAACTTTTAATTCCTGACCTGGAGGTAGTTGTTTATATTAGAAAGTTGTATCGCGTGCCAATTTATGGCATACACATTTTTTTAATCGCGAAAGTTACACGTATCGTGATATTCATCCTTGAATTTCAAGGACGAAATCGAAACTGATAGCGCCTGACGTGCAGGAAAACGTCGCTTCTCTGTTACGTAAGCTCGGAGCTACACGTGAAAAGAAGGTGATGATAGTTTAATGACGGTGGGCCGAAGCAGAATGTGATCAGGAATAATCTGCAAGCATTCGATAATACACAAATAAACAGCTTATATTGGGGTGCGATGTGTGGTACTTATCTGTAAACATAGAAAGAAAAGGGTTG